>NC_088715.1:25734262-26034262 GCF_963576615.1 Watersipora subatra
AGTTTTCTTAGTGATTGTGCCAAAATTACAAGGGTTCATCCCTGGGTGGGCTTGAACCACCAACCTTTCGGTTAACAGCCGAACACGCTAACCGAATGCACCACAGAGACAAGATATCAAACTATTTAATCTGTGAAACGAGCATGACAACAAATCATTTGCTGGTTTTTAATACTATTTCCATTAAATCTAAAAACAATCATCAATGCCAGAAGTTCAACCACCAACTGTTCGGTCATCAACCGAACGTGCTACCGCCATGCACCCCAAAGAGAACATGGCAGAATACCTAATCTGTTAAACGAGCATGACAAAGTTTTAATTTCAAGAGTTATAATACTGACTGTGCCAAAATTATTAGGGCTCGTCACTGGGTGTGCTTGAACAACCAACTTTTCGATTAACAGCCGAATGCATTAACCGATATAGTGACAGAGACATCATATCAGACGATTGAATCTGTGAAACGAGCATGACAACAAGACATTTGCTGGTTTTAAATACTATTTCTATTAAAATTAAAAACAATCATCGATTCCAGAATTTCAACCACCAACTGTTCGGTCACCAACCGAACGTGCTACCGCCATGCACCACAAAGATAACATGGCAGAATACCTAATCTGTTAAACGAGCATGACAAAAGTTTTAAGTACAAGAGTTATAATACTGACTGTGCCAAAATTATTAGGGCTCGTCCCAGGGTGGGCTTGAACCACCCACTTTTCGATTAACAGCCGAATGCATTAACCGATTTAGTGACAGAGACATCGTATCAGACAATTGAATCTGTGAAACGAGCATGACAACAAATCATTTGCTGGTTTTTAATACTGTTTCTATTAAAATTAAAAACAATCATCAATGGCGGAAATTCAACTACCAACTGTTCGGTTAGCAAACGATCGTGCTACCGACATGCGCCAAAAAGACGAGATGTCAGAATATATTTAATCTGTGAAATGAGCAATACTAAAATTTATTTTCAAGAGTTATCATAGTGACTGTGCCAAAATTATAAGGGCTCGTCCCTGGGTGGGCTTGAACCACCAACCTTTCGGTTAACAGCCGAACGCACTAACCGATTGCACCACAGAGACAAGATATCAGACTATTTAATCTGTGAAACGAGCATGACAACAAATCATTTGCTGGTTTTTAATTCTATTTCCATTAAAATTAAAAACAATCGTCAATGCCAGAAGTTCAACCACCAACTGTTCGGTTACCAAACGATCGTGCTACCGACATGTGCCAAAAAGACGACATGTCAGAATATATTTAATCGTTGAAACGAGCAATGCTAAAAATTATTTTCAAGACTTACAATAGTGCATGTACCAAAATTATAAGGACTCGTCCCTGGGTGGGCTTGAACCACCAACCTTTCGGTTAACAGCCGAACGCGTTAACCGATTGCACCACACAGACAAGATATCAGACTATTTAACCTGTGAAACGAGCATGACAACAAATCATTTGCTGCTTTTTTATTACTGATTCTATTGAAATTAAAAACAATCGTCAATGCCAGAAGTTCAACCACCAACTGTTCGGTTACCAACCGAACGTGCTACCGCCATGCACCACAAAGACAACATGGCAGAATATATTTAATCTGTGAAATGAGCAACACTAAAATTTGTTTTCAAGAGTTTTCTTAGTGATTGTCCCAAAATTATAAGGGCTCATCCCTGGGTGGGCTTGAACCACCAACCTTTCGGTTAACAGCCGAACACACTAACCGAATGCACCACAGAGAAAAGATATCAGACTATTTAATCTGTGAAACGAGCATGACAACAAATCATTTGCTGGTTTTTAATACTGCTTCTATTAAAATTAAAAACAATCGTCAATAGCAGAAATTCAACTACCAACTGTTCGGTTAGCAAACGATCGTGCTACCGACATGGGCCAAAAAGACGAGATGTCAGAATATATTTAATCTGTGAAATGAGCAATACTAAAATTTATTTTCAAGAGTTATCAGAGTCACTGTGCCAAAATTATAAGGGCTCATCCCTGGGTGGGCTTGAACCACCAACCTTGCGCTTAACAGCCGAACGCACTAACCCATTGCAACACAGAGAAAAGATATCAGACTATTTAATCTGTGAAACGAGCATGACAACAAATCATTTGCTGGTTTTTAATACTGCTTCTATTAAAATTAAAAACAATCGTCAATAGCAGAAATTCAACTACCAACTGTTTGGTTACCAACCGAACGTGCTACCGCCATGCACCACAAAGATAACATGGCAGAATATATTTAATCTGTGAAATGAGCAACACTAAAATTTGTTTTCAAGAGTTTTCTTAGTGATTGTGCCAAAATTATAAGGGCTCATCCCTGGGTGGGCTTGAACCACCAACCTTTCGGTTAACAGCCGAACACGCTAACCGAATGCACCACAGAGAAAAGATATCAGACTATTTAATCTGTGAAACGAGCATGACAACAAATCATTTGCTGGTTTTTTAATACTGCTTCTATTAAAATTAAAAACAATCGTCAATAGCAGAAATTCAACTACCAACTGTTCGGTTAGCAAACGATCGTGCTACCAACATGCGCCAAAAAGACGAGATGTCAGAATATATTTAATATGTGAAATGAGCAATACTAAAATTTATTTTCAAGAGTTATCAGAGTCACTGTGCCAAAATTATAAGGGCTCATCCCTGGGTGGGCTTGAACCACCAACCTTTCGGTTAACAGCCGAACGCGCTAACCGATTGCACCACAGAGACAAGATATCAGACTATTTAATCTGTGAAATGAGCATGACAACAAATCATTTGCTGCTTTTTTAATACTATTTCCATTAAAATTAAAAACAATCGTCAATGGCGGAAATTCAACTACCAACTGTTCGGTTAGCAAACGATCGTGCTACCGACATGCGCCAAAAAGACGAGATGTCAGAATATATTTAATCTGTGAAATGAGCAATACTAAAATTTATTTTCAAGAGTTATCATAGTGACTGTGCCAAAATTATAAGGGCTCATCCCAGGGTGGGCTTGAACCACCAACCTTTCAGTTAATAGCCGAACGCACTAACCGATTGCACCACAGAGACAAGATATCAGACTATTTAATCTGTGAAACGAGCATGACAACAAATCATTTGCTGGTTTTTAATACTATTTCCATTAAAATTAAAAACAATCGTCAATGCCAGAAGTTCAACCACCAACTGTTCGATTACCAAACGATCGTGCTACCGACATGTGCCAAAAAGACGACATGTCAGAATATATTTAATCGTTGAAACGAGCAATGCTAAAAATTATTTTCAAGACTTACAATAGTGCATGTACCAAAATTATAAGGGCTCATCCCTGGGTGGGCTTGAACCACCAACCTTTCGGTTAACAGCCGAACGCGCTAACCGATTGCGCCACAGAGACAAGATATCAGACTATTTAATCTGTGAAACGAGCATGACAACAAGACATTTGCTGGTTTTAAATACTATTTCTATTAAAATTAAAAACAATCATCAATTCCAGAATTTCAACCACCAACTGTTCGGTCACCAACCGAACGTGCTACCGCCATGCACCCCAAAGATAACATTGCAGAATATATTTAATCTGTGAAATGAGCAACACTAAAATTTGTTTTCAAGAGTTTTCTTAGTGATTGTCCCAAAATTATAAGGGCTCATCCCTGGGTGGGCTTGAACCACCAACCTTTCGGTTAACAGCCGAACACACTAACCGAATGCACCACAGAGAAAAGATATCAGACTATTTAATCTGTGAAACGAGCATGACAACAAATCATTTGCTGGTTTTTAATACTGCTTCTATTAAAATTAAAAACAATCGTCAATAGCAGAAATTCAACTACCAACTGTTCGGTTAGCAAACGATCGTGCTACCGACATGGGCCAAAAAGACGAGATGTCAGAATATATTTAATCTGTGAAATGAGCAATACTAAAATTTATTTTCAAGAGTTATCAGAGTCACTGTGCCAAAATTATAAGGGCTCATCCCTGGGTGGGCTTGAACCACCAACCTTTCGCTTAACAGCCGAACGCACTAACCCATTGCAACACAGAGAAAAGATATCAGACTATTTAATCTGTGAAACGAGCATGACAACAAATCATTTGCTGGTTTTTAATACTGCTTCTATTCAAATTAAAAACAATCGTCAATAGCAGAAATTCAACTACCAACTGTTTGGTTACCAACCGAACGTGCTACCGCCATGCACCACAAAGATAACATGGCAGAATATATTTAATATGTGAAATGAGCAATACTAAAATTTATTTTCAAGAGTTATCAGAGTCACTGTGCCAAAATTATAAGGGCTCATCCCTGGGTGGGCTTGAACCACCAACCTTTCGGTTAACAGCCGAACGCGCTAACCGATTGCGCCACAGAGACAAGATATCAGACTATTTAATCTGTGAAACGAGCATGACAACAAATCATTTGCTGCTTTTTTAATACTATTTCCATTAACATTAAAAACAATCGTCAATGGCGGAAATTCAACTACCAACTGTTCGGTTAGCAAACGATCGTGCTACCGACATGCGCCAAAAAGACGAGATGTCAGAATATATTTAATCTGTGAAATGAGCAATACTAAAATTTATTTTCAAGAGTTATCATAGTGACTGTGCCAAAATTATAAGGGCTCATCCCTGGGTGGGCTTGAACCACCAACCTTTCAGTTAATAGCCGAACGCACTTACCGATTGCACCACAGAGACAAGATATCAGACTATTTAATCTGTGAAACGAGCATGACAACAAATCATTTGCTGGTTTTTAATACTATTTCCATTAAAATTAAAAACAATCGTCAATGCCAGAAGTTCAACCACCAACTGTTCGGTTACCAAACGATCGTGCTACCTACATGTGCCAAAAAGACGACATGTCAGAATATATTTAATCGTTGAAACGAGCAATGCTAAAAATTATTTTCAAGACTTACAATAGTGCATGTACGGAAATTATAAGGACTCGTGCCTGGGTGGGCTTGAACCACCAATCTTTCGGTTAACAGCCGAACGCGCTAACCGATTGCGCCACAGAGACAAGATATCAGACTATTTAATCTGTGAAACGAGCGTGACAACAAATCATTTGCTTCTTTTTAATACTATTTCTATTAAAATTAAAAACAACCGTCAATGGCAGAAATTCCACTACCAACTGTTCGGTTAGCAAACGATCGTGCTACCGACAAGCGCCAAAAAAACGAGATGTCAGAATATATTTAATCTGTGAAATGAGCAATACTAAAATTTATTTTCAAGAGTTATCATAGTGACTGTGCCAAAATTATAAGTGCTCGTCCCTGGGTGGGCTTGAACCACCAACCTTTCGGTTAACAGCCGAACGCGCTAACCGATTGCGCCACAGAGACAAGATATCAGACTATTCAATCTGTGAAACGAGCATGACAACAAAGCATTTGCTAGTTTTTAATACTATTTCCATTAAAATTAAAAACAATCGTCAATGCCAGAAGTTCAACCACCAACTGTTCGGTGACCAAACGATCGTGCTACCGACATGTGCCAAAAAGACGACATGTCAGAATATATTTAATCGTTGAAACAAGCAATGCTAAAAATTATTTTCAAGACTTACAATAGTGAATGTACCAAAATTATAAGGGCTCATCCCTGGGTAGGCTTGAACCACCAACCTTTCGGTTAACAGCCGAACGCACTAACCGATTGCACCACAGAGACAAGATATCAGACTATTTAATCTGTGAAACGAGCATGACAACAAATCATTTCCTGGTTTTTAATACTATTTCCATTAAAATTAAAAACAATCATCAATGCCACAAGTTCAACCACCAACTGTTCGGTTACCAACCGAACGTGCTACCGACATGCACCACAAAGATAACATGGCAGAATATATTTAATCTGTGAAATGAGCAACACTAAAATTTGTTTTTAAGAGTTTTCTTAGTGATTGTGCCAAAATTATAAGGGCTCATCCCTGGGTGGGCTTGAACCACCAACCTTTCGGTTAACAGCCGAACACGCTAACCGAATGCACCACAGAGACAAGATATCAGACTATTTAATCTGTGAAACGAGCATGACAACAAATCATGTGCTGGTTTTTAATACTGCTTCTATTAAAATTAAAAACAATCATCAATGCCAGAAGTTCAACCACCAACTGTTCGGTTACCAACCGAATGTGCTACCGCCATGCACAACAAAGATAACATGGCAGAATATATTTAATCGCTGAAACGAGCAACGCTAAAAATTATTTTCAAGACTTACAATAGTGCATGTACCAAAATTATAAGGACTCGTCCCTGGGTGGGCTTGAACCACCAACCTTTCGATCAAAAGCCGAACGCACTAACCGATTGCACCACAGAGACAAGATATCAGACTATTTAATCTGTGAAACGAGCATGCAACAAGACATTTGCTGGTTTTTAATACTGCTTCTATTAAAATTAAAAACAATCGTCAATAGCAGAAATTCAACTACCAGCTGTTCGGTTAGCAAACGATCGTGCTACCAACATGCGCCAAAAAAACGAGATGTCAGAATATATTTAATCGCTGAAACGAGCAACGCTAAAAATTATTTTCAAGACTTACAATAGTGCATGTACCAAAATTATAAGGACTCGTCCCTGAGTGGGCTTGAACCACCAACCTTTCGATTAAAAGCCGAACGCACTAACCGATTGCACCACAGAGACAAGATATCAGACTATTTAATCTGTGAAACGAGCATGCAACAAGACATTTGCTGGTTTTAAATACTATTTCTATTAAAATTAAAAACAATCATCAATTCCAGAATTTCAACCACCAACTGTTCGGTCACCAACCGAACGTGCTACCGCCATGCACCCCAAAGATAACATGGCAGAATACCTAATCTGTTAAACGAGCATGACAAAGTTTTAATTTCAAGAGTTATAATACTGACTGCGCCAAAATTATTAGGGCTCGTCACTGGGTGTGCTTGAACCACCAACTTTTCGATTAACAGCCGAATGCATTAACCGATTTAGTGACAGAGACATCATATCAGACGATTGAATCTGTGAAATGAGCATGACAACAAATCATGTGCTGGTTTTTAATACTGCTTCTATTAAAATTAAAAACAATCGTCAATGGCGGAAATTCAACTACCAACTGTTCGGTTAGCAAACGATCGTGCTACCGACATGCGCCAAAAAGACGAGATGTCAGAATATATTTATTCTGTGAAATGAGCAATACTAAAATTTATTTTCAAGAGTTATCATAGTGACTGTGCCAAAATTATAAGGGCTCATCCCTGGGTGGGCTTGAACCACCAACCTTTCGGTTAACAGCCGAACGCGCTAACCGATTGCGCCACAGAGACAAGATATCAGACTATTTAATCTGTGAAACGAGCATGACAACAAATCATTTGCTGGTTTTTAATACTATTTCCATCAAAATTAAAAACAATCGTCAATGCCAGAAGTTCAACCACCAATTGTTCGATTACCAAACGATCGTGCTACCGACATGTGCCAAAAAGACGACATGTCAGAATATATTTAATCGTTGAAACGAGCAATGCTAAAAATTATTTTCAAGACTTACAATAGTGCATGTACCAAAATTATAAGGGCTCGTCCCTGGGTGGGCTTGAACCACCAACCTTTCGGTTAACAGCCGAACGCGCTAACCGATTGCACCACACAGACAAGCTATCAGACTATTTAACCTGTGAAACGAGCATGACAACAAATCATTTGCTGCTTTTTTAATACTGCTTCTATTGAAATTAAAAACAATAGTCAATGCCAGAAGTTCAACCACCAACTGTTCGGTTACCAAACGATCGTGCTACCGACATGTGCCAAAAAAACGACATGTCAGAATATATTTAATCGTTGAAACGAGCAATGCTAAAAATTATTTTCAAGACATACAATAGTGCATGTACCAAAATTATAAGGGCTCGTCCCTGGGTGGGCTTGAACGATCAACCTTTCGGTTAACAACCGAACGCACTAACCGATTGCGCCACAGTGACAAGATATCAGACTATTTAATCTGTGAAACGAGCATGACAACAAATCATTTGCTGGTTTTTAATACTATTTCCATTAAAATTAAAAACAATCGTCAATGCCAGAAGTTCAACCACCAACTGTTCGGTTACCAAACGATCGTGCTACCTACATGTGCCAAAAAGACGACATGTCAGAATATATTTAATCGTTGAAACGAGCAATGCTAAAAATTATTTTCGAGACTTACAATAGTGCATGTACCAAAATTATAAGGGCTCATCCCTGGGTGGGCTTGAACCACCAACCTTTCGGTTAACAGCCGAACGCACTAACCGATTGCACCACAGAGACAAGATATCAGACTATTTAACCTGTGAAACGAGCATGACAACAAATCATTTGCTGGTTTTTAATACTATTTCTATTAAAATTAAAAACAATCGTCAATGCCAGAAGTTCAACCACCAACTGTTCGGTTACCAAACGATCGTGCTACGGACATGTGCCAAAAAGACTGTCAGAATATATTTAATCGTTGAAACGAGCAATGCTAAAAATTATTTTCAAGACTTACAATAGTGCATGTACGGAAATTATAAGGACTCGTGCATGGGTGGGCTTGAACCACCAATCTTTCGGTTAACAGCCGAACGCGCTAACCGATTGCGCCACAGAGACAAGATATCAGACTATTTAATCTGTGAAACAAGCATGACAACAAATCATTTGCTGGTTTTTAATACTATTTCTATTAAAATTAAAAACAATCGTCAATGGCAGAAATTCAACTACCAACTGTTCGGTTAGCAAACGATCGTGCTACCGACATGGGCCAAAAAGACGAGATGTCAGAATATATTTAATCTGTGAAATGAGCAATACTAAAATTTATTTTCAAGAGTTATCAGAGTCACTGTGCCAAAATTATAAGGGCTCATCCCTGGGTGGGCTTGAACCACCAACCTTTCGCTTAACAGCCGAACGCACTAACCCATTGCAACACAGAGAAAAGATATCAGACTATTTAATCTGTGAAACGAGCATGACAACAAATCATTTGCTGGTTTTTAATACTGCTTCTATTCAAATTAAAAACAATCGTCAATAGCAGAAATTCAACTACCAACTGTTTGGTTACCAACCGAACGTGCTACCGCCATGCACCACAAAGATAACATGGCAGAATATATTTAATATGTGAAATGAGCAATACTAAAATTTATTTTCAAGAGTTATCAGAGTCACTGTGCCAAAATTATAAGGGCTCATCCCTGGGTGGGCTTGAACCACCAACCTTTCGGTTAACAGCCGAACGCGCTAACCGATTGCGCCACAGAGACAAGATATCAGACTATTTAATCTGTGAAACGAGCATGACAACAAATCATTTGCTGCTTTTTTAATACTATTTCCATTAACATTAAAAACAATCGTCAATGGCGGAAATTCAACTACCAACTGTTCGGTTAGCAAACGATCGTGCTACCGACATGCGCCAAAAAGACGAGATGTCAGAATATATTTAATCTGTGAAATGAGCAATACTAAAATTTATTTTCAAGAGTTATCATAGTGACTGTGCCAAAATTATAAGGGCTCATCCCTGGGTGGGCTTGAACCACCAACCTTTCAGTTAATAGCCGAACGCACTTACCGATTGCACCACAGAGACAAGATATCAGACTATTTAATCTGTGAAACGAGCATGACAACAAATCATTTGCTGGTTTTTAATACTATTTCCATTAAAATTAAAAACAATCGTCAATGCCAGAAGTTCAACCACCAACTGTTCGGTTACCAAACGATCGTGCTACCTACATGTGCCAAAAAGACGACATGTCAGAATATATTTAATCGTTGAAACGAGCAATGCTAAAAATTATTTTCAAGACTTACAATAGTGCATGTACGGAAATTATAAGGACTCGTGCCTGGGTGGGCTTGAACCACCAATCTTTCGGTTAACAGCCGAACGCGCTAACCGATTGCGCCACAGAGACAAGATATCAGACTATTTAATCTGTGAAACGAGCGTGACAACAAATCATTTGCTTCTTTTTAATACTATTTCTATTAAAATTAAAAACAACCGTCAATGGCAGAAATTCCACTACCAACTGTTCGGTTAGCAAACGATCGTGCTACCGACAAGCGCCAAAAAAACGAGATGTCAGAATATATTTAATCTGTGAAATGAGCAATACTAAAATTTATTTTCAAGAGTTATCATAGTGACTGTGCCAAAATTATAAGTGCTCGTCCCTGGGTGGGCTTGAACCACCAACCTTTCGGTTAACAGCCGAACGCGCTAACCGATTGCGCCACAGAGACAAGATATCAGACTATTCAATCTGTGAAACGAGCATGACAACAAAGCATTTGCTAGTTTTTAATACTATTTCCATTAAAATTAAAAACAATCGTCAATGCCAGAAGTTCAACCACCAACTGTTCGGTGACCAAACGATCGTGCTACCGACATGTGCCAAAAAGACGACATGTCAGAATATATTTAATCGTTGAAACAAGCAATGCTAAAAATTATTTTCAAGACTTACAATAGTGAATGTACCAAAATTATAAGGGCTCATCCCTGGGTAGGCTTGAACCACCAACCTTTCGGTTAACAGCCGAACGCACTAACCGATTGCACCACAGAGACAAGATATCAGACTATTTAATCTGTGAAACGAGCATGACAACAAATCATTTCCTGGTTTTTAATACTATTTCCATTAAAATTAAAAACAATCATCAATGCCACAAGTTCAACCACCAACTGTTCGGTTACCAACCGAACGTGCTACCGACATGCACCACAAAGATAACATGGCAGAATATATTTAATCTGTGAAATGAGCAACACTAAAATTTGTTTTTAAGAGTTTTCTTAGTGATTGTGCCAAAATTATAAGGGCTCATCCCTGGGTGGGCTTGAACCACCAACCTTTCGGTTAACAGCCGAACACGCTAACCGAATGCACCACAGAGACAAGATATCAGACTATTTAATCTGTGAAACGAGCATGACAACAAATCATGTGCTGGTTTTTAATACTGCTTCTATTAAAATTAAAAACAATCATCAATGCCAGAAGTTCAACCACCAACTGTTCGGTTACCAACCGAATGTGCTACCGCCATGCACAACAAAGATAACATGGCAGAATATATTTAATCGCTGAAACGAGCAACGCTAAAAATTATTTTCAAGACTTACAATAGTGCATGTACCAAAATTATAAGGACTCGTCCCTGGGTGGGCTTGAACCACCAACCTTTCGATCAAAAGCCGAACGCACTAACCGATTGCACCACAGAGACAAGATATCAGACTATTTAATCTGTGAAACGAGCATGCAACAAGACATTTGCTGGTTTTTAATACTGCTTCTATTAAAATTAAAAACAATCGTCAATAGCAGAAATTCAACTACCAGCTGTTCGGTTAGCAAACGATCGTGCTACCAACATGCGCCAAAAAAACGAGATGTCAGAATATATTTAATCGCTGAAACGAGCAACGCTAAAAATTATTTTCAAGACTTACAATAGTGCATGTACCAAAATTATAAGGACTCGTCCCTGAGTGGGCTTGAACCACCAACCTTTCGATTAAAAGCCGAACGCACTAACCGATTGCACCACAGAGACAAGATATCAGACTATTTAATCTGTGAAACGAGCATGCAACAAGACATTTGCTGGTTTTAAATACTATTTCTATTAAAATTAAAAACAATCATCAATTCCAGAATTTCAACCACCAACTGTTCGGTCACCAACCGAACGTGCTACCGCCATGCACCCCAAAGATAACATGGCAGAATACCTAATCTGTTAAACGAGCATGACAAAGTTTTAATTTCAAGAGTTATAATACTGACTGCGCCAAAATTATTAGGGCTCGTCACTGGGTGTGCTTGAACCACCAACTTTTCGATTAACAGCCGAATGCATTAACCGATTTAGTGACAGAGACATCATATCAGACGATTGAATCTGTGAAATGAGCATGACAACAAATCATGTGCTGGTTTTTAATACTGCTTCTATTAAAATTAAAAACAATCGTCAATGGCGGAAATTCAACTACCAACTGTTCGGTTAGCAAACGATCGTGCTACCGACATGCGCCAAAAAGACGAGATGTCAGAATATATTTATTCTGTGAAATGAGCAATACTAAAATTTATTTTCAAGAGTTATCATAGTGACTGTGCCAAAATTATAAGGGCTCATCCCTGGGTGGGCTTGAACCACCAACCTTTCGGTTAACAGCCGAACGCGCTAACCGATTGCGCCACAGAGACAAGATATCAGACTATTTAATCTGTGAAACGAGCATGACAACAAATCATTTGCTGGTTTTTAATACTATTTCCATCAAAATTAAAAACAATCGTCAATGCCAGAAGTTCAACCACCAATTGTTCGATTACCAAACGATCGTGCTACCGACATGTGCCAAAAAGACGACATGTCAGAATATATTTAATCGTTGAAACGAGCAATGCTAAAAATTATTTTCAAGACTTACAATAGTGCATGTACCAAAATTATAAGGGCTCGTCCCTGGGTGGGCTTGAACCACCAACCTTTCGGTTAACAGCCGAACGCGCTAACCGATTGCACCACACAGACAAGCTATCAGACTATTTAACCTGTGAAACGAGCATGACAACAAATCATTTGCTGCTTTTTTAATACTGCTTCTATTGAAATTAAAAACAATAGTCAATGCCAGAAGTTCAACCACCAACTGTTCGGTTACCAAACGATCGTGCTACCGACATGTGCCAAAAAAACGACATGTCAGAATATATTTAATCGTTGAAACGAGCAATGCTAAAAATTATTTTCAAGACATACAATAGTGCATGTACCAAAATTATAAGGGCTCGTCCCTGGGTGGGCTTGAACGATCAACCTTTCGGTTAACAACCGAACGCACTAACCGATTGCGCCACAGTGACAAGATATCAGACTATTTAATCTGTGAAACGAGCATGACAACAAATCATTTGCTGGTTTTTAATACTATTTCCATTAAAATTAAAAACAATCGTCAATGCCAGAAGTTCAACCACCAACTGTTCGGTTACCAAACGATCGTGCTACCTACATGTGCCAAAAAGACGACATGTCAGAATATATTTAATCGTTGAAACGAGCAATGCTAAAAATTATTTTCGAGACTTACAATAGTGCATGTACCAAAATTATAAGGGCTCATCCCTGGGTGGGCTTGAACCACCAACCTTTCGGTTAACAGCCGAACGCACTAACCGATTGCACCACAGAGACAAGATATCAGACTATTTAACCTGTGAAACGAGCATGACAACAAATCATTTGCTGGTTTTTAATACTATTTCTATTAAAATTAAAAACAATCGTCAATGCCAGAAGTTCAACCACCAACTGTTCGGTTACCAAACGATCGTGCTACGGACATGTGCCAAAAAGACTGTCAGAATATATTTAATCGTTGAAACGAGCAATGCTAAAAATTATTTTCAAGACTTACAATAGTGCATGTACGGAAATTATAAGGACTCGTGCATGGGTGGGCTTGAACCACCAATCTTTCGGTTAACAGCCGAACGCGCTAACCGATTGCGCCACAGAGACAAGATATCAGACTATTTAATCTGTGAAACAAGCATGACAACAAATCATTTGCTGGTTTTTAATACTATTTCTATTAAAATTAAAAACAATCGTCAATGGCAGAAATTCAACTACCAACTGTTCGGTTAGCAAACGATCGTGCTACCGACATGCGCCAAAAAGACGAGATGTCAGAATATATTTAATCTGTGAAATGAGCAATACTAAAATTTATTTTCAAGAGTTATCATAGTGACTGTGCCAAAATTATAAGGGCTCATCCCAGGGTGGGCTTGAACCACCAACCTTTCAGTTAATAGCCGAACGCACTAACCGATTGCACCACAGAGACAAGATATCAGACTATTTAATCTGTGAAACGAGCATGACAACAAATCATTTGCTGGTTTTTAATACTATTTCCATTAAAATTAAAAACAATCGTCAATGCCAGAAGTTCAACCACCAACTGTTCGATTACCAAACGATCGTGCTACCGACATGTGCCAAAAAGACGACATGTCAGAATATATTTAATCGTTGAAACGAGCAATGCTAAAAATTATTTTCAAGACTTACAATAGTGCATGTACCAAAATTATAAGGGCTCATCCCTGGGTGGGCTTGAACCACCAACCTTTCGGTTAACAGCCGAACGCGCTAACCGATTGCGCCACAGAGACAAGATATCAGACTATTTAATCTGTGAAACGAGCATGACAACAAGACATTTGCTGGTTTTAAATACTATTTCTATTAAAATTAAAAACAATCATCAATTCCAGAATTTCAACCACCAACTGTTCGGTCACCAACCGAACGTGCTACCGCCATGCACCCCAAAGATAACATTGCAGAATATATTTAATCTGTGAAATGAGCAACACTAAAATTTGTTTTCAAGAGTTTTCTTAGTGATTGTCCCAAAATTATAAGGGCTCATCCCTGGGTGGGCTTGAACCACCAACCTTTCGGTTAACAGCCGAACACACTAACCGAATGCACCACAGAGAAAAGATATCAGACTATTTAATCTGTGAAACGAGCATGACAACAAATCATTTGCTGGTTTTTAATACTGCTTCTATTAAAATTAAAAACAATCGTCAATAGCAGAAATTCAACTACCAACTGTTCGGTTAGCAAACGATCGTGCTACCGACATGGGCCAAAAAGACGAGATGTCAGAATATATTTAATCTGTGAAATGAGCAATACTAAAATTTATTTTCAAGAGTTATCAGAGTCACTGTGCCAAAATTATAAGGGCTCATCCCTGGGTGGGCTTGAACCACCAACCTTTCGCTTAACAGCCGAACGCACTAACCCATTGCAACACAGAGAAAAGATATCAGACTATTTAATCTGTGAAACGAGCATGACAACAAATCATTTGCTGGTTTTTAATACTGCTTCTATTCAAATTAAAAACAATCGTCAATAGCAGAAATTCAACTACCAACTGTTTGGTTACCAACCGAACGTGCTACCGCCATGCACCACAAAGATAACATGGCAGAATATATTTAATATGTGAAATGAGCAATACTAAAATTTATTTTCAAGAGTTATCAGAGTCACTGTGCCAAAATTATAAGGGCTCATCCCTGGGTGGGCTTGAACCACCAACCTTTCGGTTAACAGCCGAACGCGCTAACCGATTGCGCCACAGAGACAAGATATCAGACTATTTAATCTGTGAAACGAGCATGACAACAAATCATTTGCTGCTTTTTTAATACTATTTCCATTAACATTAAAAACAATCGTCAATGGCGGAAATTCAACTACCAACTGTTCGGTTAGCAAACGATCGTGCTACCGACATGCGCCAAAAAGACGAGATGTCAGAATATATTTAATCTGTGAAATGAGCAATACTAAAATTTATTTTCAAGAGTTATCATAGTGACTGTGCCAAAATTATAAGGGCTCATCCCTGGGTGGGCTTGAACCACCAACCTTTCAGTTAATAGCCGAACGCACTAACCGATTGCACCACAGAGACAAGATATCAGACTATTTAATCTGTGAAACGAGCATGACAACAAATCATTTGCTGGTTTTTAATACTATTTCCATTAAAATTAAAAACAATCGTCAATGCCAGAAGTTCAACCACCAACTGTTCGGTTACCAAACGATCGTGCTACCTACATGTGCCAAAAAGACGACATGTCAGAATATATTTAATCGTTGAAACGAGCAATGCTAAAAATTATTTTCAAGACTTACAATAGTGCATGTACGGAAATTATAAGGACTCGTGCCTGGGTGGGCTTGAACCACCAATCTTTCGGTTAACAGCCGAACGCGCTAACCGATTGCGCCACAGAGACAAGATATCAGACTATTTAATCTGTGAAACGAGCGTGACAACAAATCATTTGCTTCTTTTTAATACTATTTCTATTAAAATTAAAAACAACCGTCAATGGCAGAAATTCCACTACCAACTGTTCGGTTAGCAAACGATCGTGCTACCGACAAGCGCCAAAAAAACGAGATGTCAGAATATATTTAATCTGTGAAATGAGCAATACTAAAATTTATTTTCAAGAGTTATCATAGTGACTGTGCCAAAATTATAAGTGCTCGTCCCTGGGTGGGCTTGAACCACCAACCTTTCGGTTAACAGCCGAACGCGCTAACCGATTGCGCAACAGAGACAAGATATCAGACTATTCAATCTGTGAAACGAGCATGACAACAAAGCATTTGCTAGTTTTTAATACTATTTCCATTAAAATTAAAAACAATCGTCAATGCCAGAAGTTCAACCACCAACTGTTCGGTGACCAAACGATCGTGCTACCGACATGTGCCAAAAAGACGACATGTCAGAATATATTTAATCGTTGAAACAAGCAATGCTAAAAATTATTTTCAAGACTTACAATAGTGAATGTACCAAAATTATAAGGGCTCATCCCTGGGTAGGCTTGAACCACCAACCTTTCGGTTAACAGCCGAACGCACTAACCGATTGCACCACAGAGACAAGATATCAGACTATTTAATCTGTGAAACGAGCATGACAACAAATCATTTCCTGGTTTTTAATACTATTTCCATTAAAATTAAAAACAATCATCAATGCCACAAGTTCAACCACCAACTGTTCGGTTACCAACCGAACGTGCTACCGACATGCACCACAAAGATAACATGGCAGAATATATTTAATCTGTGAAATGAGCAACACTAAAATTTGTTTTTAAGAGTTTTCTTAGTGATTGTGCCAAAATTATAAGGGCTCATCCCTGGGTGGGCTTGAACCACCAACCTTTCGGTTAACAGCCGAACACGCTAACCGAATGCACCACAGAGACAAGATATCAGACTATTTAATCTGTGAAACGAGCATGACAACAAATCATGTGCTGGTTTTTAATACTGCTTCTATTAAAATTAAAAACAATCATCAATGCCAGAAGTTCAACCACCAACTGTTCGGTTACCAACCGAATGTGCTACCGCCATGCACCACAAAGATAACATGGCAGAATATATTTAATCGCTGAAACGAGCAACGCTAAAAATTATTTTCAAGACTTACAATAGTGCATGTACCAAAATTATAAGGACTCGTCCCTGGGTGGGCTTGAACCACCAACCTTTCGATCAAAAGCCGAACGCACTAACCGATTGCACCACAGAGACAAGATATCAGACTATTTAATCTGTGAAACGAGCATGCAACAAGACATTTGCTGGTTTTTAATACTGCTTCTATTAAAATTAAAAACAATCGTCAATAGCAGAAATTCAACTACCAGCTGTTCGGTTAGCAAACGATCGTGCTACCAACATGCGCCAAAAAAACGAGATGTCAGAATATATTTAATCGCTGAAACGAGCAACGCTAAAAATTATTTTCAAGACTTACAATAGTGCATGTACCAAAATTATAAGGACTCGTCCCTGAGTGGGCTTGAACCACCAACCTTTCGATTAAAAGCCGAACGCACTAACCGATTGCACCACAGAGACAAGATATCAGACTATTTAATCTGTGAAACGAGCATGCAACAAGACATTTGCTGGTTTTAAATACTATTTCTATTAAAATTAAAAACAATCATCAATTCCAGAATTTCAACCACCAACTGTTCGGTCACCAACCGAACGTGCTACCGCCATGCACCCCAAAGATAACATGGCAGAATACCTAATCTGTTAAACGAGCATGACAAAGTTTTAATTTCAAGAGTTATAATACTGACTGCGCCAAAATTATTAGGGCTCGTCACTGGGTGTGCTTGAACCACCAACTTTTCGATTAACAGCCGAATGCATTAACCGATTTAGTGACAGAGACATCATATCAGACGATTGAATCTGTGAAATGAGCATGACAACAAATCATGTGCTGGTTTTTAATACTGCTTCTATTAAAATTAAAAACAATCGTCAATGGCGGAAATTCAACTACCAACTGTTCGGTTAGCAAACGATCGTGCTACCGACATGCGCCAAAAAGACGAGATGTCAGAATATATTTATTCTGTGAAATGAGCAATACTAAAAGTTATTTTCAAGAGTTATCATAGTGACTGTGCCAAAATTATAAGGGCTCATCCCTGGGTGGGCTTGAACCACCAACCTTTCGGTTAACAGCCGAACGCGCTAACCGATTGCGCCACAGAGACAAGATATCAGACTATTTAATCTGTGAAACGAGCATGACAACAAATCATTTGCTGGTTTTTAATACTATTTCCATCAAAATTAAAAACAATCGTCAATGCCAGAAGTTCAACCACCAATTGTTCGATTACCAAACGATCGTGCTACCGACATGTGCCAAAAAGACGACATGTCAGAATATATTTAATCGTTGAAACGAGCAATGCTAAAAATTATTTTCAAGACTTACAATAGTGCATGTACCAAAATTATAAGGGCTCGTCCCTGGGTGGGCTTGAACCACCAACCTTTCGGTTAACAGCCGAACGCGCTAACCGATTGCACCACACAGACAAGCTATCAGACTATTTAACCTGTGAAACGAGCATGACAACAAATCATTTGCTGCTTTTTTAATACTGCTTCTATTGAAATTAAAAACAATAGTCAATGCCAGAAGTTCAACCACCAACTGTTCGGTTACCAAACGATCGTGCTACCGACATGTGCCAAAAAAACGACATGTCAGAATATATTTAATCGTTGAAACGAGCAATGCTAAAAATTATTTTCAAGACATACAATAGTGCATGTACCAAAATTATAAGGGCTCGTCCCTGGGTGGGCTTGAACGATCAACCTTTCGGTTAACAACCGAACGCACTAACCGATTGCGCCACAGTGACAAGATATCAGACTATTTAATCTGTGAAACGAGCATGACAACAAATCATTTGCTGGTTTTTAATACTATTTCCATTAAAATTAAAAACAATCGTCAATGCCAGAAGTTCAACCACCAACTGTTCGGTTACCAAACGATCGTGCTACCTACATGTGCCAAAAAGACGACATGTCAGAATATATTTAATCGTTGAAACGAGCAATGCTAAAAATTATTTTCAAGACTTACAATAGTGCATGTACCAAAATTATAAGGGCTCATCCCTGGGTGGGCTTGAACCACCAACCTTTCGGTTAACAGCCGAACGCACTAACCGATTGCACCACAGAGACAAGATATCAGACTATTTAACCTGTGAAACGAGCATGACAACAAATCATTTGCTGGTTTTTAATACTATTTCTATTAAAATTAAAAACAATCGTCAATGCCAGAAGTTCAACCACCAACTGTTCGGTTACCAAACGATCGTGCTACGGACATGTGCCAAAAAGACTGTCAGAATATATTTAATCGTTGAAACGAGCAATGCTAAAAATTATTTTCAAGACTTACAATAGTGCATGTACGGAAATTATAAGGACTCGTGCATGGGTGGGCTTGAACCACCAATCTTTCGGTTAACAGCCGAACGCGCTAACCGATTGCGCCACAGAGACAAGATATCAGACTATTTAATCTGTGAAACGAGCGTGACAACAAATCATTTGCTTCTTTTTAATACTATTTCTATTAAAATTAAAAACAACCGTCAATGGCAGAAATTCCACTACCAACTGTTCGGTTAGCAAACGATCGTGCTACCGACAAGCGCCAAAAAAACGAGATGTCAGAATATATTTAATCTGTGAAATGAGCAATACTAAAATTTATTTTCAAGAGTTATCATAGTGACTGTGCCAAAATTATAAGTGCTCGTCCCTGGGTGGGCTTGAACCACCAACCTTTCGGTTAACAGCCGAACGCGCTAACCGATTGCGCCACAGAGACAAGATATCAGACTATTCAATCTGTGAAACGAGCATGACAACAAAGCATTTGCTAGTTTTTAATACTATTTCCATTAAAATTAAAAACAATCGTCAATGCCAGAAGTTCAACCACCAACTGTTCGGTGACCAAACGATCGTGCTACCGACATGTGCCAAAAAGACGACATGTCAGAATATATTTAATCGTTGAAACAAGCAATGCTAAAAATTATTTTCAAGACTTACAATAGTGCATGTACCAAAATTATAAGGGCTCATCCCTGGGTAGGCTTGAACCACCAACCTTTCGGTTAACAGCCGAACGCACTAACCGATTGCACCACAGAGACAAGATATCAGACTATTTAATCTGTGAAACGAGCATGACAACAAATCATTTCCTGGTTTTTAATACTATTTCCATTAAAATTAAAAACAATCATCAATGCCACAAGTTCAACCACCAACTGTTCGGTTACCAACCGAACGTGCTACCGACATGCACCACAAAGATAACATGGCAGAATATATTTAATCTGTGAAATGAGCAACACTAAAATTTGTTTTTAAGAGTTTTCTTAGTGATTGTGCCAAAATTATAAGGGCTCATCCCTGGGTGGGCTTGAACCACCAACCTTTCGGTTAACAGCCGAACACGCTAACCGAATGCACCACAGAGACAAGATATCAGACTATTTAATCTGTGAAACGAGCATGACAACAAATCATTTGCTGGTTTTTAATACTGCTTCTATTAAAATTAAAAACAATCGTCAATAGCAGAAATTCAACTACCAGCTGTTCGGTTAGCAAACGATCGTGCTACCGACATGCGCCAAAAAGACGAGATGTCAGAATATATTTAATCGCTGAAACGAGCAACGCTAAAAATTATTTTCTAGACTTACAATAGTGCATGTACCAAAATTATAAGGACTCGTCCTTGGGTGGGCTTGAACCACCAACCTTTCGATTAAAAGCCAAACGCACTAACCGATTGCACCACAGAGACAAGATATCAGACTATTTAATCTGTGAAACGAGCATGACAACAAGACATTTGCTGGTTTTAAATACTATTTCTATTAAAAATAAAAACAATCATCAATTCCAGAATTTCAACCACCAACTGTTCGGTCACCAACCGAACGTGCTACCGCCATGCACCCCAAAGATAACATGGCAGAATACCTAATCTGTTAAACGAGCATGACAAAGTTTTAATTTCAAGAGTTATAATACTGACTGCGCCAAAATTATTAGGGCTCGTCACTGGGTGTGCTTGAACCACCAACTTTTCGATTAACAGCCGAATGCATTAACCGATTTAGTGACAGAGACATCATATCAGACGATTGAATCTGTGAAACGAGCATGACAACAAATCATGTGCTGGTTTTTAATACTGCTTCTATTAAAATTAAAAACAATCATCAATGCCAGAAGTTCAACCACCAACTGTTCGGTTACCAACCGAATGTGCTACCGCCATGCACCACAAAGATAACATGGCAGAATATATTTAATCTGTGAAATGAGCAACACTAAAATTTGTTTTCAAGAGTTTTCTTAGTGATTGTGCCAAAATTATAAGGGCTCATCCCTGGGTGAGCTTGAACCACCAACCTTTCGGTTAACAGCCGAACACGCTAACCAAATGCACCACAGAGACAAGATATCAGACTATTTAATCTGTGAAACGAGCATGACAACAAATCATTTGCTGGTTTTTAATACTGCTTCTATTAAAATTAAAAACAATCGTCAATAGCAGAAATTCAACTACCAGCTGTTCGGTTAGCAAACGATCGTGCTACCAACATGCGCCAAAAAGACGAGATGTCAGAATATATTTAATCGCTGAAACGAGCAACGCTAAAAATTATTTTCAAGACTTACAATAGTGCATGTACCAAAATTATAAGGACTCGTCCCTGGGTGGGCTTGAACCACCAACCTTTCGATTAAAAGCCGAACGCACTAACCGATTGCACCACAGAGACAAGATATCAGACTATTTAATCTGTGAAACGAGCATGCAACAAGACATTTGCTGGTTTTAAATACTATTTCCATTAAAATTAAAAACAATCATCAATTCCAGAATTTCAACCACCAACTGTTCGGTCACCAACCGAACGTGCTACCGCCATGCACCCCAAAGATAACATGGCAGAATACCTAATCTGTTAAACGAGCATGACAAAGTTTTAATTTCAAGAGTTATAATACTGACTGCGCCAAAATTATTAGGGCTCGTCACTGGGTGTGCTTGAACCACCAACTTTTCGATTAACAGCCGAATGCATTAACCGATTTAGTGACAGAGACATCATATCAGACGATTGAATCTGTGAAATGAGCATGACAACAAATCATGTGCTGGTTTTTAATACTATTTCCATCAAAATTAAAAACAATCGTCAATGGCGGAAATTCAACTACCAACTGTTCGGTTAGCAAACGATCGTGCTACCGACATGCGCCAAAAAGACGAGATGTCAGAATATATTTATTCTGTGAAATGAGCAATACTAAAATTTATTTTCAAGAGTTATCATAGTGACTGTGCCAAAATTATAAGGGCTCATCCCTGGGTGGGCTTTAACCACCAACCTTTCGGTTAACAGCCGAACGCGCTAACCGATTGCACCACAGAGACAAGATATCAGACTATTTAATCTGTGAAACGAGCATGACAACAAATCATTTGCTGGTTTTTAATACTATTTCCATCAAAATTAAAAACAATCGTCAATGCCAGAAGTTCAACCACCAACTGTTCGATTACCAAACGATCGTGCTACCGACATGTGCCAAAAAGACGACATGTCAGAATATATTTAATCGTTGAAACGAGCAATGCTAAAAATTATTTTCAAGACTTACAATAGTGCATGTACCAAAATTATAAGGGCTCGTCCCTGGGTGGGCTTGAACCACCAACCTTTCGGTTAACAGCCGAACGCGCTAACCGATTGCACCACACAGACAAGCTATCAGACTATTTAACCTGTGAAACGAGCATGACAACAAATCATTTGCTGCTTTTTTAATACTGCTTCTATTGAAATTAAAAACAATAGTCAATGCCAGAAGTTCAACCACCAACTGTTCGGTTACCAAACGATCGTGCTACCGACATGTGCCAAAAAGACGACATGTCAGAATATATTTAATCGTTGAAACGAGCAATGCTAAAAATTATTTTCAAGACTTACAATAGTGCATGTACCAAAATTATAAGGGCTCGTCCCTGGGTGGGCTTGAACCACCAAACTTTCGGTTAACAGCCGAACACGCTAACCGATTGCACCACACAGACAAGCTATCAGACTATTTAATCTGTGAAACGAGCATGACAACAAATCATTTGCTGGTTTTTAATACTGTTTCTATTAAAATTAAAAACAATCGTCAATGCCAGAAGTTCAACCACCAACTGTTCGGTTACCAACCGAACGCGCTACCGCCATGCACCACAAAGAAAACATGGCAGAATATATTTAATCTGTGAAATGAGCAACACTAAAATTTGTTTTCAAGAGTTTTCTTAGTGATTGTGCCAAAATTATAAGGGCTCATCCCTGGGTGGGCTTGAACCACCAACCTTTCGGTTAACAGCCGAACACGCTAACCGAATGAACCACAGAGAAAAGATATCAGACTATTTAATCTGTGAAACGAGCATGACAACAAATCATTTGCTGGTTTTTAATACTGCTTCTATTAAAATTAAAAACAATCGTCAATAGCAGAAATTCAACTACCAACTGTTCGGTTAGCAAACGATCGTGCTACCGACTTGCGCCAAAAAGACAAGATGTCAGAATATATTTAATCTGTGAAATGAGCAATACTAAAATTTATTTTCAAGAGTTATCAGAGTCACTGTGCCAAAATTATAAGAGCTCATCCCTGTGTGGGCTTGAACCACCAACCTTTCGGTTAACAGCCGAACGCACTAACCGATTGCACCACAGAGACAAGATAACAGACTATTTAATCTGTGAAACGAGCATGACAACAAATCATTTGCTGCATTTTTAATACTGCTTCTATTAAAATTAAAAACAATCATCAATGACAAAATTCAACTACCAACTGTTCGGTTACCAACCGAACGTGCTACCGCCATGCACCACAAAGATAACATGGCAGAATACCTAATCTGTTAAACGAGCATGACAAAAGTTTTAAGTACAAGAGTTATAATACTGACTGTGCCAAAATTATTAGGGCTCGTCCCTGGGTGGGCTTGAACCACCAACTTTTCGATTAACAGCCGAATGCATTAATCGATTTAGTGACAGAGACATCGTATCAGACAATTGAATCTGTGAAACGAGCATGACAACAAATCATTTGCTGGTTTTTAATTCTGCTTCTATTAAAATTAAAAACAATCGTCAATGGCGGAAATTCAACTACCAACTGTTCGGTTAGCAAACGATCGTGCTACCGACATGCGCCAAAACGACTAGATGTCAGAATATATTTAATCTGTGAAATGAGCAATACTAAATTTTATTTTCAAGAGTTATCATAGTGACTGTGCCAAAGTTATGAGGGCTCATCCCTGGGTGGGCTTGAACCACCAACCTTTCAAATTAACAGCCGAACGCGCTAACCGATTGCGCCACAGAGACAAGATATCAGACTATGTAATCTGTGAAACGAGCATGACAACAAATCATTTGCTGGTATTTAATACTATTTCCATTAAAATTAAAAACAATCGTCAATGCCAGAAGTTCAACCACCAACTGTTCGTTTTCCAAACGATCGTGCTACCGACATGTGCCAAAAAGACGACATGTCGGAATATATTTAATCGTTGAAACGAGCAATGCTAAAAATTATTTTCAAGACTTATAATAGTGCATGTACCAAAATTATAAGGGCTCGTCCCTGGGTGGGCTTGAACCACCAACCTTTCGGTTAACAGCCGAACGCGCTAACCGATTGCACCACAGAGACAAGATATCAGACTATTTAATCTGTGAAATGAGCATGACAACAAATCATTTGCTGGTTTTTAATACTATTTCCATTAAAATTAAAAACAATCGTCAATGCCAGAAGTTCAACCACCAACTGTTCGGTTACCAAACGATCGTGCTACCGACATGTGCCAAAAAGACGACATGTCAGAATATATTTAATCGTTGAAACGAGCAATGCTAAAAATTATTTTCAAGACTTACAATAGTGCATGTACCAAAATTATAAGGGCTCGTCCCTGGGTGGGCTTGAACCACCAACCTTTCGGTTAACAGCCGAACGCACTAACCGATTGCACCACACAGACAAGATATCAGACTATTTAACCTGTGAAACGAGCATGACAACAAATCATTTGCTGCTTTTTTAATACTGCTTCTATTAAAATTAAAAACAATTGTCAATGCCAGAAGTTCAACCACCAACTGTTCGGTTACCAAACGATCGTGCTACCGACATGTGCCAAAAAGACCACATGTCAGAATATATTTAATCCTTGAAACGAGCAATGCTAAAAGTTATTTTCAAGACTTACAATAGTGCATGTACCAAAATTATAAGGTCTCGTCCCTGGGTGGGCTTGAACCATCAACCTTTCGGTTAACAACTGAACGCACTAACCGATTGCACCACAGAGACAAGATATCAGACTATTTAATCTGTGAAACGAGCATGACAACAAATCATTTGCTGGCTTTTATTACTGCTTCTATTAAAATTAAAAACAATTGTCAATGCCAGAAGTTCAACCACCAACTGTTCGGTTACCAAACGATCGTGCTACCGACATGCGCCAAAAAGACGAGATGTCAGAATATATTTAATCTGTGAAATGAGCAATACTAAAATTTATTTTCAAGAGTTATCAGAGTCACTGTGCCAAAATTATAAGGGCTCATCTTTGGGTGGGCTTGAACCACCAACCTTTCGGTTAACAGCCGAACGCGCTAACCGAATGCACCACAGAGAAAAGATATCAGACTATTTAATCTGTGAAACGAGCATGACAACAAATCATTTGCTGGTTTTTAATACTGCTTCTATTAAAATTAAAAACAATCGTCAATAGCAGAAATTCAACTACCAACTGTTCGGTTACCAACCGAACGCGCTACCGCCATGCACCACAAAGATAACATGGCAGAATACCTAATCTGTTAAACGAGCATGACAAAAGTTTTAAGTACAAGAGTTATAATACTGACTGTGCCAAAATTATTAGGGCTCGTCCCAGGGTGGGCTTGAACCACCCACTTTTCGATTAACAGCCGAATGCATTAACCGATTTAGTGACAGAGACATCGTATCAGACAATTGAATCTGTGAAACGAGCATGACAACAAATCATTTGCTGGTTTTTAATACTGTTTCTATTAAAATTAAAAACAATCATCAATGGCGGAAATTCAACTACCAACTGTTCGGTTAGCAAACGATCGTGCTACCGACATGCGCCAAAAAGACGAGATGTCAGAATATATTTAATCTGTGAAATGAGCAATACTAAAAATTATTTTCAAGAGTTATCATAGTGACTGTGCCAAAATTATAAGGGCTCGTCCCTGGGTGGGCTTGAACCATCAACCTTTCGGTTAACAACCGAACGCACTAACCGATTGCGCCACAGAGACAAGATATCAGACTATTTAATCTGTGAAACGAGCATGACAACAAAACATTTGCTGGTTTTTAATACTATTTCCATTAAAGTTAAAAACAATCATCAATGCCAGAAGTTCAACCACCAACTGTTCGGTTACCAACCGAACGTGCTACCGCCATGCACCACAAAGATAACATGGCAGAATATATTTCATCTGTGAAATGAGCAACACTAAAATTTGTTTTTATGAGTTTTCTTAGTGATTGTGCCAAAATTATAAGGGCTCATCCCTGGGTGGGCTTGAACCACCAACCTTTCGGTTAACAGCCGAACACGCTAACCGAATGCACCACAGAGAAAAGATATCAGACTATTTAATCTGTGAAACGAGCATGACAACAAATCATTTGCTGGTTTTTAATACTGCTTCTCTTAAAATTAAAAACAATCGTCAATAGCAGAAATTCAACTACTAACTGTTCGGTTAGCAAACGATCGTGCTACCGACATGCGCCAAAAAGACGAGATGTCAGAATATATTTAATCTGTGAAATGAGCAATACTAAAATTTATTTTCAAGAGTTATCAGAGTCACTGTGCCAAAATTATAAGTGCTCATCCCTGGGTGGGCTTGAACCACCAACCTTTCGGTTAACAGCCGAACGCACTAACCGATTGCACCACAGAGACAAGATATCAGACTATTTAATCTGTGAAACGAGCATGACAACAAATCATTTGCTGCTTTTTTAATACTGCTTCTATTAAAATTAAAAACAATCGTCAATGGCAGAAATTCAACTACCAACTGTTCGGTTACCAACCGAACGTGCTACCGACATGCACCACAAAGATAACATGGCAGAATACCTAATCTGTTAAACGAGCATGACAAAAGTTTTAAGTACAAGAGTTATAATACTGACTGTGCCAAAATTATTAGGGCTCGTCCCTGGGTGGGCTTGAACCACCAACCTTTCAGTTAACAGCCGAACGCACTAACCGATTGCACCACAGAGACAAGATATCAGACTATTTAATCTGTGAAACGAGCATGACAACAAATCATTTGCTGGTTTTTAATACTATTTCCATTAAAATTAAAAACAATCGTCAATGCCAGAAGTTCAACCACCAACTGTTCGGTTACCAAACGATCGTGCTACCGACATGTGCCAAAAAAACGACATGTCAGAATATATTTAATCGTTGAAACGAGCAATGCTAAAAATTATTTTCAAGACTTACAATAGTGCATGTACCAAAATTATAAGGGCTCATCCCTGGTTGGGCTTGAACCACCAACCTTTCGGTTAACAGCCGAACGCGCTAACCGATTGCACCACAGAGACAAGATATCAGACTATTTAATCTGTGAAATGAGCATGACAACAAATCATTTGCTGCTTTTTTAATACTGCTTCTATTAAAATTAAAAACAATCATCAATGACAAAATTCAACTACCAACTGTTCGGTTACCAACCGAACGTGCTACCGCCATGCACCACAAAGATAACATGGCAGAATATATTTAATCTGTGAAATGAGCAACACTAAAATTTGTTTTCAAGAGTTTTCTTAGTGATTGTGCCAAAATTATAAGGGCTCATCCCTGGGTGGGCTTGAACCACCAACCTTTCGGTTAACAGCCAAACACGCTAACCGAATGCACCACAGAGATAAGATATCAGACTATTTAATCTGTGAAACGAGCATGACAACAAATAA
The DNA here is from genome assembly GCF_963576615.1 of Watersipora subatra. Taxonomy (NCBI): domain Eukaryota; kingdom Metazoa; phylum Bryozoa; class Gymnolaemata; order Cheilostomatida; family Watersiporidae; genus Watersipora; species Watersipora subatra. The sequence continues at coordinate 25,762,533 of NC_088715.1, forward strand.
TTTGCTGGTTTTTAATACTGCTTCTATTAAAAATAAAAACAATCGTCAATAGCAGAAATTCAACTACCAACTGTTCGGTTAGCAAACGATCGTGCTACCGACATGCGCCAAAAAGACGAGATGTCAGAATATATTTAATCTGTGAAATGAGCAATACTAAAATTTATTTTCAAGAGTTATCAGAGTCACCGCGCCAAAATTATAAGGGCTCATCCCTGAGTGGGCTTGAACCACCAACCTTTCGGTTAACAGCCGAACGCGCTAACCGATTGCACCACAGAGACAAGATATCAGACTATTTAATCTGTGAAACGAGCATGACAACAAATCATTTGCTGCTTTTTTAATACTGCTTCTATAAAAAATTAAAAACAATCATCAATGGCAGAAATTCAACTATCAACTGTTCGGTTACCAAGCGAACGTGCTACCGCCATGCACCACAAAGATAACATGGCAGAATACCTAATCTGTTAAACGAGCATGACAAAAGTTTTAAGTACAAGAGTTATAATACTGACTGTGCCAAAATTATTAGGGCTCGTCCCTGGGTGGGCTTGAACCACCAACTTTTCGATTAACAGCCGAATGCATTAACCGATTTAGGGACAGAGACATCGTATCAGACAATTGAATCTGTGAAACGAACACGACAACAAATCATTTGCTGGTTTTTAATACTGCTTCTATTAAAATTAAAAACAATCGTCAATGGCGGAAATTCAACTACCAACTGTTCGGTTAGCAAACGATCGTGCTACCACCATGCACCACAAAGATAACATGGCAGAATATATTTAATCTGTGAAATGAGCAACACTAAAATTTGTTTTCAGGAGTTTTCTTAGTGATTGTGCCAAAATTATAAGGGCTCATCCCTGGGTGGGCTTGAACCACCAACCTTTCGGTTAACAGCCGAACACGCTAACCGAATGCACCAAAGAGAAAAGATATCAGACTATTTAATCTGTGAAACGAGCATGACAACAAATAATTTGCTGGTTTTTAATACTGCTTCTATTAAAATTATAAACAATCGTCAATAGCAGAAAGTCAACTACCAACTGTTCGGTTAGCAAACGATCGTGCTACCGACATGCGCCAAAAAGACGAGATGTCAGAATATATTTAATCTGTGAAATGAGCAATACTAAAATTTATTTTCAAGAGTTATCAGAGTCACTGTGCCAAAATTATGAGGACTCATCCCTGGGTGGGCTTGAACCACCAACCTTTCGGTTAACAGCCGAACGCACTAACCGATTGCACCACAGAGACAAGATATCAGACTATTTAATCTGTGAAACGAGCATGACAACAAATCATTTGCTGCTTTTTTAATACTGCTTCTATTAAAATTATAAACAATCGTCAATAGCAGAAAGTCAACTACCAACTGTTCGGTTAGCAAACGATCGTGCTACCGACATGCGCCAAAAAGACGAGATGTCAGAATATATTTAATCTGTGAAATGAGCAATGCTGAAAATTATTTTCAAGACTTACAATAGTGCATGTACCAAAATTATAAGGGCTCGTCCCTAGGTGGGCTTGAACCATCAACCTTTCGGTTAACAACCGAACGCACTAACCGATTGCACCACAGAGACAAGATATCAGACTATTTAATCTATGAAACGAGCAAGACAACAAAATATTTGCTGGTTTTTAATACTATTTCTATTAAAATTAAAAACAATCATCAATGCCAGAAGTTCAACCACCAACTGTTCGGTTACCAACCGAACGTGCTACCGCCATGCACCACAAAGATAACATGGCAGAATATATTTAATCTGTGAAATGAGCAACACTAAAATTTGTTTTCAAGAGTTTTCTTAGTGATTGTGCCAAAATTATAAGGGCTCATCCCTGGGTGGGCTTGAACCACCAACCTTTCGGTTAACAGCCGAACACACTAACCGAATGCACCACAGAGAAAAGATATCAGACTATTTAATCTGTGAAACGAGCATGACAACAAATCATTTGCTGGTTTTCAATACTGCTTCTATTAAAATTAAAAAGAATCGTCAATAGCAGAAATTCAACTACCAACTGTTCGGTTAGCAAACGATCGTGCTACCGACATGCGCCAAAAAGACGAGATGTCAGAATATATTTAATCTGTGAAATGAGCAATACTAAAATTTATTTTCAAGAGTTATCAGAGTCACTGTGCCAAAATTATAAGGGCTCATCCCTGGGTGGGCTTGAACCACCAACCTTTCGGTTAACAGCCGAACGCGCTAACCGATTGCACCACAGAGACAAGATATCAGACTATTTAATCTGTGAAACGAGCATGACAACAAATCATTTGCTGCTTTTTTAATACTGCTTCTATTAAAATTAAAAACAATCGTCAATGGCAGAAATTCAACTACCAACTGTTCGGTCACCAACCGAACGTGCTACCGCCATGCACCACAAAGATAACATGGCAGAATACCTAATCTGTTAAACGAGCATGACAAAAGTTTTAAGTACAAGAGTTATAATACTGACTGTGCCAAAATTATTAGGGCTCGTCCCTGGGTGGGCTTGAACCACCAACTTTTTGATTAACAGCCGAATGCATTAACCGATTTAGGGACAGAGACATCGTATCAGACAATTGAATCTGTGAAACGAGCATGACAACAAATCATTTGCTGGTTTTTAATACTATTTCCATTAAAATTAAAAACAATCGTCAATGCCAGAAGTTCAACCACCAACTGTTCGGTTACCAAACGATCGTACTACCGACATGTGCCAAAAAGACGACATGTCAGAATATATTTAATCGTTGAAACGAGCAATGCTAAAAATTATTTTCAAGACTTACAATAGTGCGTGTACCAAAATTATAAGGGCTCGTCCCTGGGTAGGCTTGAACCACCAACCTTTCGGTTAACAGCCGAACGCGCTAACCGATTGCGCCACAGAGACAAGATATCAGACTATTTAATCTGTGAAACGAGCATGACAACAAATCATTTGCTGGTTTTTTATACTATTTCCCTTAAAATTAAAAACAATCGTCAATGCCAGAAGTTCAACCACCAACTGTTCGGTTACCAAACGATCGTGCTACCGACATGTGCCAAAAAGACGACATGTCAGAATATATTTAATCATTGAAACGAGCAATGCTAAAAATTATTTTCAAGACTTACAATAGTGCATGTACCAAAATTATAAGGGCTCATCCCTGGTTGGGCTTGAACCACCAACCTTTCGGTTAACAGCCGAACGCGCTAACCGATTGCACCACAGAGACAAGATATCAGACTAATTAATCTGTGAAACGAGCATGACAACAAATCATTTGCTGCTTTTTTAATACTGCTTCTATTAAAATTAAAAACAATCATCAGTGACAAAATTCAACTACCAACTGTTCGGTTAGCAAACGATCGTGCTACCGACATGCGCCAAAAAGATAACATGGCAGAATATATTTAATCTGTGAAATGAGCAACACTAAAATTTGTTTTCAAGAGTTTTCTTAGTGATTGTGCCAAAATTATAAGGGCTCATCCCTGGGTGGGCTTGAACCACCAACCTTTCGGTTAACAGCCGAACACGCTAACCGAATGCACCACAGAGAAAAGATATCAGACTATTTAATCTGTGAAACGAGCAGGACAACCAAACATTTGCTGGTATTTTATACTATTTCTATTAAAATTAAAAACAATCGTCAATAGCAGAAATTCAACTACCAACTGTTCGGTTAGCAAACGATCGTGCTACCGACATGCGCCAAAAAGACGAGATGTCAGAATATATTTAATCTGTGAAATGAGCAATACTAAAATTTATTTTCAAGAGTTATCAGAGTCACTGTGCCAAAATTAAAAGGGCTCATCCCTGGGTGGGCTTGAACCACCAACCTTTCGGTTAACAGCCGAACGCGCTAACCGATTGCACCACAGAGACAAGATATCAGACTATTTAATCTGTGAAACGAGCATGACAACAAATCATTTGCTGCTTTTTTAATACTGCTTCTATTAAAATTAAAAACAATCGTCAATGGCAGAAATTCAACTACCAACTGTTCGGTTACCAACCGAACGTGCTACCGCCATGCACCACAAAGATAACATGGCAGAATACCTAATCTGTTAAACGAGCATGACAAAAGTTTTAAGTACAAGAGTTATAATACTGACTGTGCCAAAATTATTAGGGCTCGTCCCTGGGTGGGCTTGAACCACCAATCTTTCGGTTAACAGCCGAACGCACTAACTGATTGCACCACACAGACAAGATATCAGACTATTTAACCTGTGAAACGAGCATGACAACAAATCATTTGCTGCATTTTTAATACTGCTTCTATTAAAATTAAAAACAATTGTCAATGCCAGAAGTTCAACCACCAACTGTTCGGTTACCACACGATCGTGCTACCGACATTTGCCAAAAAGACGACATGTCAGAATATATTTAATCGTTGAAATGAGCAATGCTAAAAATTATTTTCAAGACTTACAATAGTGCATGTACAAAAATTATAAGGGCTCGTCCCTGGGTGGGCTTGAACCATCAACCTTTCGGTTAACAACCGAACGCACTATCCGATTGCACCACAGAGACAAGATATCAGACTATTTAATCTGTGAAACGAGCATGACAACAAAACATTTGCTGGTTTTTAATACTATTTCCATTAAAGTTAAAAACAATCATCAATGCCAGAAGTTCAACCACCAACTGTTCGGTTACCAACCGAACGTGCTACCGCCATGCACCACAAAGATAACATGGCAGAATATATTTCATCTGTGAAATGAGCAACACTAAAATTTGTTTTTAAGAGTTTTCTTAGTGATTGTGCCAAAATTATAAGGGCTCATCCCTGGGTGGGCTTGAACCACCAACCTTTCGGTTAACAGCCGAACACGCTAACCGAATGCACCACAGAGAAAAGATATCAGACTATTTAATCTGTGAAACGAGCATGACAACAAATCATTTGCTGGTTTTTAATACTGCTTCTCTTAAAATTAAAAACAATCGTCAATAGCAGAAATTCAACTACTAACTGTTCGGTTAGCAAACCATCGTGCTACCGACATGCGCCAAAAAGACGAGATGTCAGAATATATTTAATCTGTGAAATGAGCAATACTAAAATTTATTTTCAAGAGTTATCAGAGTCACTGTGCCAAAATTATAAGGGCTCATCCCTGGGTGGGCTTGAACCACCAACCTTTCGGTTAACAGCCGAACGCGCTAACCGATTGCACCACAGAGACAAGATATCAGACTATTTAATCTGTGAAACGAGCATGACAACAAATCATTTGCTGCTTTTTTAATACTGCTTCTATTAAAATTAAAAACAATCGTCAATGGCAGAAATTCAACTACCAACTGTTCGGTTACCAACCGAACGTGCTACCGCCATGCACCACAAAGATAACATGGCAGAATACCTAATCTGTTAAACGAGCATGACAAAAGTTTTAAGTACAAGAGTTATAATACTGACTGTGCCAAAATTATTAGGGCTCGTCCCTGGGTGGGCTTGAACCACAAACTTTTCGATTAACAGCCGAATGCATTAACCGATTTAGTGACAGAGACATCGTATCAGACAATTGAATCTGTGAAACGAGCATGACAACAAATCATTTGCTGGTTTTTAATACTGCTTCTATTAAAATTAAAAACAATCGTCAATGGCGGAAAATCAACTACCAACTGTTCGGTTAGCAAACGATCGTGCTACCGACATGCGCCAAAAAGACCACATGTCAGAATATATTTAATCGTTGAAACGAGCAATGCTAAAAATAATTTTCAAGACTTACAATAGTGCATGTACCAAAATTTTAAGGGCTCGTCCCTGGGTGGGCTTGAACCACCAACCTTTCAGTTAACAGCCGAACGCACTAACCGATTGCACCACAGAGACAAGATATCAGACTATTTAATGTGTGAAACAAGCATGACAACAAATCATTTGCTGGTTTTTAATACTATTTCCATTAAAATTAAAAACAATCGTCAATGCCAGAAGTTCAACCACCAACTGTTCGGTTACCAAACGATCGTGCTACCGACATGTGCCAAAAAAACGACATGTCAGAATATATTTAATCGTTGAAACGAGCAATGCTAAAAATTATTTTCAAGACTTACAATAGTGCATGTACCAAAATTATAAGGGCTCGTCCCTAGGTGGGCTTGAACCACCAACCTTTCGGTTAACAGCCGAATGCACTAACTGATTGCACCACACAGACAAGATATCAGACTATTTAACCTGTGAAACGAGCACGACAACAAATCATTTGCTGGTTTTTAATACTGCTTCTATTAAAATTAAAAACAATCGTCAATGGCGGAAATTCAACTACCAACTGTTCGGTTAGCAAACGATCGTGCTACCGACATGCGCCAAAAAGACGAGATGTCAGAATATATTTAATCTGTGAAATGAGCAATACTAAAATTTATTTTCAAGAGTTATGATAGTGACTGTGCCAAAATTATTAGGGCTCATCCCTGGGTGGGCTTGAACCACCAACCTTTCAGTTAACAGCCGAACGCGCTAACCGATTGCACCACAGAGACAAGATATCAGACTATTTAATCTGTGAAACGAGCATGACAACAAATCATTTGCTGGTTTTTAATACTATTTCCATTAAAATTAAAAACAATCGTCAATGCCAGAAGTTCAACCACCAACTGTTCGGTTACCAAACGATCGTGCTACCGACATGTGCCAAAAAGACGACATGTCAGAATATATTTAATCGTTGAAACGAGCAACGCTAAAAATTATTTTCAAGACTTACAATAGTGCATGTACCAAAATTATAAGTGCTCGTCCCTGGGTGGGCTTGAACCACCAACCTTTCGGTTAACAGCCGAACGCGCTAACCGATTGCACCACAGAGACCAGATATCAGACTATTTAATCTGTGAAACGAGCATGACAACAAATCATTTGCTGCTTTTTAATACTATTTCCCTTAAAATTAAAAACAATCGTCATTGCCAGAAGTTCAACCACCAACTGTTCGGTTACCAAACGATCGTGCTACCGACATGTGCCAAAAAGACGACATGTCAGAATATATTTAATCGTTGAAACGAGCAATGCTAAAAATTATTTTCAAGACTTACAATAGTGCATGTACCAAAATTATAAGGGCTCGTCCCTGGTTGGGCTTGAACCACCAACCTTTCGGTTAACAGCCGAACGCGCTAACCGATTGCACCACAGAGACAAGATATCAGACTATTTAATCTGTGAAACGAGCATGACAACAAATCATTTGCTGCTTTTTTAATACTGCTTCTATTAAAATTAAAAACAATCATCAATGACAAAATTCAACTACCAACTGTTCGGTTACCAACCGAACGTGCTACCGCCATGCACCACAAAGATAACATGGCAGAATATATTTAATCTGTGAAATGAGCAACACTAAAATTTGTTTTCAAGAGTTTTCTTAGTGATTGTGCCAAAATTATAAGGGCTCATCCCTGGGTGGGCTTGAACCACCAACCTTTCGGTTAACAGCCGAACACGCTAACCGAATGCACCACAGAGAAAAGATATCAGACTATTTAATCTGTGAAACGAGCATGACAACAAATAATTTGCTGGTTTTTAATACTGCTTCTATTAAAATTAAAAACAATCATCAATAGCAGAAATTCAACTACCAACTGTTCGGTTAGCAAACGATCGTGCTACCGACATGCGCCAAAAAGACGAGATGTCAGAATATATTTAATCTGTGAAATGAGCAATACTAAAATTTATTTTCAAGAGTTATCAGAGTCACTGTGCCAAAATTATAAGGGCTCATCCCTGGGTGGGCTTGAACCACCAACCTTTCGGTTAACAGCCGAACGCGCTAACCGATTGCACCACAGAGACAAGATATCAGACTATTTAATCTGTGAAACGAGCATGGCAACAAATCATTTGCTGCTTTTTTAATACTGCTTCTATTAAAATTAAAAACAATCGTCAATGGCAGAAATTCAACTACCAACTGTTCGGTTACCAACCGAACGTGCTACCGCCATGCACCACAAAGATAACATGGCAGAATACCTAATCTGTTAAACGAGCGTGACAAAAGTTTTAAGTACAAGAGTTATAATACTGACTGTGCCAAAATTATTAGGGCTCGTCCCTGGGTGGGCTTGAACCACCAACTTTTCGATTAACAGCCGAATGCATTAACCGATTTAGTGACAGAGACATCGTATCAGACAATTGAATCTGTGAAACGAGCATGACAACAAATCATTTGCTGGTTTTTAATACTGCTTCTATTAAAATTAAAAACAATCGTCAATGGTGGAAATTCAACTACCAACTGTTCGGTTAGCAAACGATCGTGCTACCGACATGCGCCAAAAAGACCACATGTCAGAATATATTTAATCGTTGAAACGAGCAATGCTAAAAATTATTTTCAAGACTTACAATAGTGCATGTACCAAAATTATAATGGCTTGTCCCTGGGTGGGCTTGAACCACCAACCTTTCGGTTAACAGCCGAACGCACTAACTGATTGCACCACACAGACAAGATATCAGACTATTTAACCTGTGAAACGAGCATGACAACAAATCATTTGCTGCTTTTTTAATACTGCTTCTATTAAAATTAAAAACAATTGTCAATGCCAGAAGTTCAACCACCAACTGTTCGGTTACCAAACGATCGTGCTACCGACATGTGCCAAAAAGACCACATGTCAGAATATATTTAATCGTTGAAACAAGCAATGCTAAAAATTATTTTCAAGACTTACAATAGTGCATGTACCAAAATTATAAGGGCTCGTCCCTAGGTGGGCTTGAACCATCAACCTTTCGGTTAACAACCGAACGCACTAACCGATTGCACCACAGAGACAAGATATCAGACTATTTAATCTGTGAAACAAGCATGACAACAAAACATTTGCTGGTTTTTAATACTATTTCTATTAAAATTAAAAACAATCGTCAACACCAGAAGTTCAACCACCAACTGTTCGGTTACCAACCGAACGTGCTACCACCATGCACCACAAAGATAACATGGCAGACTATATTTAATCTGTGAAATGAGCAACACTAAAATTTGTTTTCAAGAGTTTTCTTAGTGATTGTGCCAAAATTATAAGGGCTCATCCCTGGGTGGGCTTGAACCACCAACCTTTCGGTTAACAGCCGAACACGCTAACCGAATGCACCACAGAGAAAAGATATCAGACTATTTAATCTGTGAAACGAGCATGACAACAAATCATTTGCTGGTTTTTAATACTGCTTCTATTAAAATTAAAAACAATCGTCAATAGCAGAAATTCAACTACCAACTGTTCGGTTAGCAAACGATCGTGCTACCGACATGCGCCAAAAAGACGAGATGTCAGAATATATTTAATCTGTGAAATGAGCAATACTAAAATTTATTTTCAAGAGTTATCAGAGTCACTGTGCCAAAATTATAAGGGCTCATCCCTGGGTGGGCTTGAACCACCAACCTTTCGGTTAACAGCCGAACGCACTAACCAATTGCACCACAGAGACAAGATATCAAACTATTTAATCTGTGAAGCGAGCATGACAACAAATCATTTGCTGCTTTTTTAATACCGCTTCTATTAAAATTAAAAACAATCGTCAATGGCGGAAATTCAACTACCAACTGTTCGGTTACCAACCGAACGTGCTACCGCCAAGCACCACAAAGATAACATGGCAGAATACCTAATCTGTTAAACGAGCATGACCAAAGTTTTAAGTACAAGAGTTATAATACTGACTGTGCCAAAATTATTAGGGCTCATCCCTGGGTGGGCTTGAACCACCAACCTTTCGGTTAACAGCCAAACGCACTAACCGATTGCACCACAGAGACAAGATATCAGACTATTTAATCTGTGAAACGAGCATGACAACAAATCATTTGCTGGTTTTTAATACTATTTCCATTAAAATTAAAAACAATCGTCAATGCCAGAAGTTCAACCACCAACTGTTCGGTTACCAAACGATCGTGCTACCGACATGTGCCAAAAAGACGACATGTCAGAATATATTTAATCGCTGAAACGAGCAATGCTAAAAATTATTTTCAAGACTTACAATAGTGCGTGTACCAAAATTATAAGGGCTCGTCCCTGGGTGGGCTTGAACCACCAACCTTTCGGTTAACAGCCGAACGCGCTAACCGATTGCACCACAGAGACAAGATATCAGACTATTTAATCTGTGAAACGAGCATGACAACAAATCATTTACTGCTTTTTAATACTATTTCCCTTAAAATTAAAAACAATCGTCAATGCCAGAAGTTCAACCACCAACTGTTCGGTTACCAAACGATCGTGCTACCGATATGTGCCAAAAAGACGACATGTCAGAATATATTTAATCGTTGAAACGAGCAATGCTAAAAGTTATTTTCAAGACTTACAATAGTGCATGTACCAAAATTATAAGGGCTCGTCCCTGGTTGGGCTTGAACCACCAACCTTTCGGTTAACAGCCGAACGCGCTAACCGATTGCACCACAGAGACAAGATATCAGACTATTTAATCTGTGAAACGAGCATGACAACAAATCATTTGCTGCTTTTTTAATACTGCTTCTATTAAAATTAAAAACAATCATCAATGACAAAATTCAACTACCAACTGTTCGGTTACCAACCGAACGTGCTACCGCCATGCACCACAAAGATAACATGGCAGAATATATTTAATCTGTGAACTGAGCAACACTAAAATTTGTTTTCAAGAGTCTTCTTAGTGATTGTGCCAAAATAATAAGGGCTCATCCCTGGGTGGGCTTGAACCACCAACCTTTCGGTTAAAAGCCGAACACACTAACCGAATGCACCACAGAGAAAAGATATCAGACTATTTAATCTGTGAAACGAGCATGACAACAAATAATTTGCTGGTTTTTAATACTGCTTCTATTAAAATTAAAAACAATCATCAATAGCAGAAATTCAACTACCAACTGTTCGGTTAGCAAACGATCGTGCTACCGACATGCGCCAAAAAGACGAGATGTCAGAATATATTTAATCTGTGAAATGAGCAATACTAAAATTTATTTTCAAGAGTTATCAGAGTCACTGTGCCAAAATTATAAGGGCTCATCCCTGGGTGGGCTTGAACCACCAACCTTTCGGTTAACAGCCGAACGCGCTAACCGATTGCACCACAGAGACAAGATATCAGACTATTTAATCTGTGAAACGAGCATGACAACAAATCATTTGCTGCTTTTTTAATACTGCTTCTATTAAAATTAAAAACAATCGTCAATGGCAGAAATTCAACTACCAACTGTTCGGTTACCAACCGAACGTGCTACCGCCATGCACCACAAAGATAACATGGCAGAATACCTAATCTGTTAAACGAGCATGACAAAAGTTTTAAGTACAAGAGTTATAATACTGACAGTGCCAAAATTATTAGGGCTCGTCCCTGGGTGGGCTTGAACCACCAACTTTTCGATTAACAGCCGAATGCATTAACCGATTTAGTGACAGAGACATCGTATCAGACAATTGAATCTGTGAAACGAGCATGACAACAAATCATTTGCTGGTTTTTAATACTGCTTCTATTAAAATTAAAAACAATCGTCAATGGCGGAAATTCAACTACCAACTGTTCGGTTAGCAAACGATCGTGCTACCGACATGCGCCAAAAAGACCACATGTCAGAATATATTTAATCGTTGAAACGAGCAATGCTAAAAATTATTTTCAAGACTTACAATAGTGCATGTACCAAAATTATAATGGCTTGTCCCTGGGTGGGCTTGAACCACCAACCTTTCGGTTAACAGCCGAACGCACTAACTGATTGCACCACACAGACAAGATATCAGACTATTTAACCTGTGAAACGAGCATGACAACAAATCATTTGCTGCTTTTTTAATACTGCTTCTATTAAAATTAAAAACAATTGTCAATGCCAGAAGTTCAACCACCAACTGTTCGGTTACCAAACGATCGTGCTACCGACATGTGCCAAAAAGACCACATGTCAGAATATATTTAATCGCTGAAACGAGCAATGCTAAAAATTATTTTCAAGACTTACAATAGTGCATGTACCAAAATTATAAGGGCTCATCCCTAGGTGGGCTTGAACCATCAACCTTTCGGTTAACAACCGAACGCACTAACCGATTGCACCACAGAGACAAGATATCAGACTATTTAATCTGTGAAACGAGCATGACAACAAAACATTTGCTGGTTTTTAATACTATTTCTATTAAAATTAAAAACAATCGTCAACACCAGAAGTTCAACCACCAACTGTTCGGTTACCAACCGAACGTGCTACCGCCATGCACCACAAAGATAACATGGCAGAATATATTTAATCTGTGAAATGAGCAACACTAAAATTTGTTTTCAAGAGTTTTCTTAGTGATTGTGCCGAAATTATAAGGGCTCATCCCTGGGTGGGCTTGAACCACCAACCTTTCGGTTAACAGCCGAACACGCTAACCGAATGCACCACAGAGAAAAGATATCAGACTATTTAATCTGTGAAACGAGCATGACAACAAATCATTTGCCTGTTTTTAATACTGCTTCTATTAAAATTAAAAACAATCGTCAATAGCAGAAATTCAACTACCAACTGTTCGGTTAGCAAACGATCGTGCTACCGACATGCGCCAAAAAGACGAGATGTCAGAATATATTTAATCTGTGAAATGAGCAATACTAAAATTTATTTTCAAGAGTTATCAGAGTCACTGTGCCAAAATTATAAGGGCTCATCCCTGGGTGGGCTTGAACCACCAAGCTTTCGGTTAACAGCCGAACGCGCTAACCGATTGCACCACAGAGACAAGATATCAGACTATTTAATCTGTGAAACGAGCATGACAACAAATCCTTTGCTGCTTTTTTAATACCGCTTCTATTAAAATTAAAAACAATCGTCAATGGCAGAAATTCAACTACCAACTGTTCGGTTACCAACCGAACGTGCTACCGCCAAGCACCACAAAGATAACACGGCAGAATACCTAATCTGTGAAATGAGCAAGGCTAAAAATTATTTTCAAGACTTACAATAGCGCATGTACCAAAATTATAATGGCTTGTCCCTGGGTGGGCTTGAACCACCAACCTTTCGGTTAACAGCCGAACGCACTAACTGATTGCACCACACAGACAAGATATCAGACTATTTAACCTGTGAAACGAGCATGACAACAAATCATTTGCTGCTTTTTTAATACTGCTTCTATTAAAATTAAAAACAATTGTCAATGCCAGAAGTTCAACCACCAACTGTTCGGTTACCAAACGATCGTGCTTCGGACATGTGCCAAAAAGACCACATGTCAGAATATATTTAATCGTTGAAACGAGCAATGCTAAAAATTATTTTCAAGACTTACAATAGTGCATGTACCAAAATTATAAGGGCTCGTCCCTAGGTGGGCTTGAACCATCAACCTTTCGGTTAACAACCGAACGCACTAACCGATTGCACCACAGAGACAAGATATCAGACTATTTAATCTGTGAAACGAGCATGACAACAAAACATTTGCTGGTTTTTACTACTATTTCTATTAAAATTAAAAACAATCGTCAACGCCAGAAGTTCAACCACCAACTGTTCGGTTACCAACCGAACGTGCTACCGCCATGCACCACAAAGATAACATGGCAGACTATATTAAATCTGTGAAATGAGCAACACTAAAATTTGTTTTCAAGAGTTTTCTTAGTGATTGTGCCAAAATTATAAGGGCTCATCCCTGGGTGGGATTGAACCACCAACCTTTCGGTTAACAGCCGAACACGCTAACCGAATTCACCACAGAGACAAGATATCAGACTATTTAATCTGTGAAACGAGCATGACAACAAATCATTTGCTGCTTTTTTAATACTGCTTCTATTAAAATTAAAAACAATCGTCAATGGCAGAAATTCAACTACCAACTGTTCGGTTACCAACCGAACGTGCTACCGCCAAGCACCACAAAGATAACATGGCAGAATACCTAATCTGTTAAACGAGCATGACCAAAGTTTTAAGTACAAGAGTTATAATACTGACTGTGCCAAAATTATTAGGGCTCATCCCTGGGTGGGCTTGAACCACCAACCTTTCGGTTAACAGCCAAACGCACTAACCGATTGCACCACAGAGACAAGATATCAGACTATTTAATCTGTGAAACGAGCATGACAACAAATCATTTGCTGGTTTTTAATACTATTTCCATTAAAATTAAAAACAATCGTCAATGCCAGAAGTTCAACCACCAACTGTTCGGTTACCAAACGATCGTGCTACCGACATGTGCCAAAAAGACGACATGTCAGAATATATTTAATCGCTGAAACGAGCAATGCTAAAAATTATTTTCAAGACTTACAATAGTGCGTGTACCAAAATTATAAGGGCTCGTCCCTGGGTGGGCTTGAACCACCAACCTTTCGGTTAACAGCCGAACGCGCTAACCGATTGCACCACAGAGACAAGATATCAGACTATTTAATCTGTGAAACGAGCATGACAACAAATCATTTACTGCTTTTTAATACTATTTCCCTTAAAATTAAAAACAATCGTCAATGCCAGAAGTTCAACCACCAACTGTTCGGTTACCAAACGATCGTGCTACCGATATGTGCCAAAAAGACGACATGTCAGAATATATTTAATCGTTGAAACGAGCAATGCTAAAAGTTATTTTCAAGACTTACAATAGTGCATGTACCAAAATTATAAGGGCTCGTCCCTGGTTGGGCTTGAACCACCAACCTTTCGGTTAACAGCCGAACGCGCTAACCGATTGCACCACAGAGACAAGATATCAGACTATTTAATCTGTGAAACGAGCATGACAACAAATCATTTGCTGCTTTTTTAATACTGCTTCTATTAAAATTAAAAACAATCATCAATGACAAAATTCAACTACCAACTGTTCGGTTACCAACCGAACGTGCTACCGCCATGCACCACAAAGATAACATGGCAGAATATATTTAATCTGTGAACTGAGCAACACTAAAATTTGTTTTCAAGAGTCTTCTTAGTGATTGTGCCAAAATAATAAGGGCTCATCCCTGGGTGGGCTTGAACCACCAACCTTTCGGTTAAAAGCCGAACACACTAACCGAATGCACCACAGAGAAAAGATATCAGACTATTTAATCTGTGAAACGAGCATGACAACAAATAATTTGCTGGTTTTTAATACTGCTTCTATTAAAATTAAAAACAATCATCAATAGCAGAAATTCAACTACCAACTGTTCGGTTAGCAAACGATCGTGCTACCGACATGCGCCAAAAAGACGAGATGTCAGAATATATTTAATCTGTGAAATGAGCAATACTAAAATTTATTTTCAAGAGTTATCAGAGTCACTGTGCCAAAATTATAAGGGCTCATCCCTGGGTGGGCTTGAACCACCAACCTTTCGGTTAACAGCCGAACGCGCTAACCGATTGCACCACAGAGACAAGATATCAGACTATTTAATCTGTGAAACGAGCATGACAACAAATCATTTGCTGCTTTTTTAATACTGCTTCTATTAAAATTAAAAACAATCGTCAATGGCAGAAATTCAACTACCAACTGTTCGGTTACCAACCGAACGTGCTACCGCCATGCACCACAAAGATAACATGGCAGAATACCTAATCTGTTAAACGAGCATGACAAAAGTTTTAAGTACAAGAGTTATAATACTGACAGTGCCAAAATTATTAGGGCTCGTCCCTGGGTGGGCTTGAACCACCAACTTTTCGATTAACAGCCGAATGCATTAACCGATTTAGTGACAGAGACATCGTATCAGACAATTGAATCTGTGAAACGAGCATGACAACAAATCATTTGCTGGTTTTTAATACTGCTTCTATTAAAATTAAAAACAATCGTCAATGGCGGAAATTCAACTACCAACTGTTCGGTTAGCAAACGATCGTGCTACCGACATGCGCCAAAAAGACCACATGTCAGAATATATTTAATCGTTGAAACGAGCAATGCTAAAAATTATTTTCAAGACTTACAATAGTGCATGTACCAAAATTATAATGGCTTGTCCCTGGGTGGGCTTGAACCACCAACCTTTCGGTTAACAGCCGAACGCACTAACTGATTGCACCACACAGACAAGATATCAGACTATTTAACCTGTGAAACGAGCATGACAACAAATCATTTGCTGCTTTTTTAATACTGCTTCTATTAAAATTAAAAACAATTGTCAATGCCAGAAGTTCAACCACCAACTGTTCGGTTACCAAACGATCGTGCTACCGACATGTGCCAAAAAGACCACATGTCAGAATATATTTAATCGCTGAAACGAGCAATGCTAAAAATTATTTTCAAGACTTACAATAGTGCATGTACCAAAATTATAAGGGCTCATCCCTAGGTGGGCTTGAACCATCAACCTTTCGGTTAACAACCGAACGCACTAACCGATTGCACCACAGAGACAAGATATCAGACTATTTAATCTGTGAAACGAGCATGACAACAAAACATTTGCTGGTTTTTAATACTATTTCTATTAAAATTAAAAACAATCGTCAACACCAGAAGTTCAACCACCAACTGTTCGGTTACCAACCGAACGTGCTACCGCCATGCACCACAAAGATAACATGGCAGAATATATTTAATCTGTGAAATGAGCAACACTAAAATTTGTTTTCAAGAGTTTTCTTAGTGATTGTGCCGAAATTATAAGGGCTCATCCCTGGGTGGGCTTGAACCACCAACCTTTCGGTTAACAGCCGAACACGCTAACCGAATGCACCACAGAGAAAAGATATCAGACTATTTAATCTGTGAAACGAGCATGACAACAAATCATTTGCCTGTTTTTAATACTGCTTCTATTAAAATTAAAAACAATCGTCAATAGCAGAAATTCAACTACCAACTGTTCGGTTAGCAAACGATCGTGCTACCGACATGCGCCAAAAAGACGAGATGTCAGAATATATTTAATCTGTGAAATGAGCAATACTAAAATTTATTTTCAAGAGTTATCAGAGTCACTGTGCCAAAATTATAAGGGCTCATCCCTGGGTGGGCTTGAACCACCAAGCTTTCGGTTAACAGCCGAACGCGCTAACCGATTGCACCACAGAGACAAGATATCAGACTATTTAATCTGTGAAACGAGCATGACAACAAATCCTTTGCTGCTTTTTTAATACCGCTTCTATTAAAATTAAAAACAATCGTCAATGGCAGAAATTCAACTACCAACTGTTCGGTTACCAACCGAACGTGCTACCGCCAAGCACCACAAAGATAACACGGCAGAATACCTAATCTGTGAAATGAGCAAGGCTAAAAATTATTTTCAAGACTTACAATAGCGCATGTACCAAAATTATAATGGCTTGTCCCTGGGTGGGCTTGAACCACCAACCTTTCGGTTAACAGCCGAACGCACTAACTGATTGCACCACACAGACAAGATATCAGACTATTTAACCTGTGAAACGAGCATGACAACAAATCATTTGCTGCTTTTTTAATACTGCTTCTATTAAAATTAAAAACAATTGTCAATGCCAGAAGTTCAACCACCAACTGTTCGGTTACCAAACGATCGTGCTTCGGACATGTGCCAAAAAGACCACATGTCAGAATATATTTAATCGTTGAAACGAGCAATGCTAAAAATTATTTTCAAGACTTACAATAGTGCATGTACCAAAATTATAAGGGCTCGTCCCTAGGTGGGCTTGAACCATCAACCTTTCGGTTAACAACCGAACGCACTAACCGATTGCACCACAGAGACAAGATATCAGACTATTTAATCTGTGAAACGAGCATGACAACAAAACATTTGCTGGTTTTTACTACTATTTCTATTAAAATTAAAAACAATCGTCAACGCCAGAAGTTCAACCACCAACTGTTCGGTTACCAACCGAACGTGCTACCGCCATGCACCACAAAGATAACATGGCAGACTATATTAAATCTGTGAAATGAGCAACACTAAAATTTGTTTTCAAGAGTTTTCTTAGTGATTGTGCCAAAATTATAAGGGCTCATCCCTGGGTGGGATTGAACCACCAACCTTTCGGTTAACAGCCGAACACGCTAACCGAATTCACCACAGAGACAAGATATCAGACTATTTAATCTGTGAAACGAGCATGACAACAAATCATTTGCTGCTTTTTTAATACTGCTTCTATTAAAATTAAAAACAATCGTCAATGGCAGAAATTCAACTACCAACTGTTCGGTTACCAACCGAACGTGCTACCGCCATGCACCACAAAGATAACATGGCAGAATACCTAATCTGTTAAACGAGCATGACAAAAGTTTTAAGTACAAGAGTTATAATACTGACAGTGCCAAAATTATTAGGGCTCGTCCCTGGGTGGGCTTGAACCACCAACTTTTCGATTAACAGCCGAATGCATTAACCGATTTAGTGACAGTGACATCGTATCAGACAATTGAATCTGTGAAACGAGCATGACAACAAATCATTTGCTGGTTTTTAATACTGCTTCTATTAAAATTAAAAACAATCGTCAATGGCGGAAATTCAACTACCAACTGTTCGGTTAGCAAACGATCGTGCTACCGACATGCGCCAAAAAGACCACATGTCAGAATATATTTAATCGTTGAAACGAGCAATGCTAAAAATTATTTTCAAGACTTACAATAGTGCATGTACCAAAACTATAATGGCTTGTCCCTGGGTGGGCTTGAACCACCAACCTTTCGGTTAACAGCCGAACGCACTAACTGATTGCACCACACAGACAAGATATCAGACTATTTAACCTGTGAAACGAGCATGACAACAAATCATTTGCTGCTTTTTTAATACTGCTTCTATTAAAATTAAAAACAATTGTCAATGCCAGAAGTTCAACCACCAACTGTTCGGTTACCAAACGATCGTGCTACCGACATGTGCCAAAAAGACCACATGTCAGAATATATTTAATCGTTGAAACGAGCAATGCTAAAAATTATTTTCAAGACTTACAATAGTGCATGTACCAAAATTATAAGGGCTCATCCCTAGGTGGGCTTGAACCATCAACCTTTCGGTTAACAACTGAACGCACTAACCGATTGCACCACAGAGACAAGATATCAGACTATTTAATCTGTGAAACGAGCATGACAACAAAACATTTGCTGGTTTTTAATACTATTTCTATTAAAATTAAAAACAATCATCAACACCAGAAGTTCAACCACCAACTGTTCGGTTACCAACCGAACGTGCTACCACCATGCACCACAAAGATAACATGGCAGAATATATTTAATCTGTGAAATGAGCAACACTAAAATTTGTTTTCAAGAGTTTTCTTAGTGATTGTGCCGAAATTATAAGGGCTCATCCCTGGGTGGGCTTGAACCACCAACCTTTCGGTTAACAGCCGAACACGCTAACCGAATGCACCACAGAGAAAAGATATCAGACTATTTAATCTGTGAAACGAGCATGACAACAAATCATTTGCTGGTTTTTAATACTGCTTCTATTAAAATTAAAAACAATCGTCAATAGCAGAAATTCAACTACCAACTGTTCGGTTAGCAAACGATCGTGCTACCGACATGTGCCAAAAAGACGACATGTCAGAATATATTTAATCGTTGAAACGAGCAATGCTAAAAATTATTTTCAAGACTTACAATAGTGCATGTACCAAAATTATAAGGGCTCGTCCCTGGGTGGGCTTGAACCACCAACCTTTCGGTTAACAGCCGAACGCGCTAACCGATTGCACCACAGAGACAAGATATCAGACTATTTAATCTGTGAAACGAGCATGACAACAAATCATTTGCTGCTTTTTAATACTATTTCCCTTAAAATTAAAAACAATCGTCAATGCCAGAAGTTCAACCACCAACTGTTCGGTTACCAAACGATCGTGCTACCGATATGTGCCAAAAAGACGACATGTCAGAATATATTTAATCGTTGAAACGAGCAATGCTAAAAGTTATTTTCAAGACTTACAATAGTGCATGTACCAAAATTATAAGGGCTCGTCCCTGGTTGGGCTTGAACCACCAACCTTTCGGTTAACAGCCGAACGCGCTAACCGATTGCACCACAGAGACAAGATATCAGACTATTTAATCTGTGAAACGAGCATGACAACAAATCATTTGCTGCTTTTTTAATACTGCTTCTATTAAAATTAAAAACAATCATCAATGACAAAATTCAACTACCAACTGTTCGGTTACCAACCGAACGTGCTACCGCCATGCACCACAAAGATAACATGGCAGAATATATTTAATCTGTGAAATGAGCAACACTAAAATTTGTTTTCAAGAGTCTTCTTAGTGATTGTGCCAAAATTATAAGGGCTCATCCCTGGGTGGGCTTGAACCACCAACCTTTCGGTTAAAAGCCGAACACACTAACCGAATGCACCACAGAGAAAAGATATCAGACTATTTAATCTGTGAAACGAGCATGACAACAAATAATTTGCTGGTTTTTAATACTGCTTCTATTAAAATTAAAAACAATCATCAATAGCAGAAATTCAACTACCAACTGTTCGGTTAGCAAACGATCGTGCTACCGACATGCGCCAAAAAGACGAGATGTCAGAATATATTTAATCTGTGAAATGAGCAATACTAAAATTTATTTTCAAGAGTTATCAGAGTCACTGTGCCAAAATTATAAGGGCTCATCCCTGGGTGGGCTTGAACCACCAACCTTTCGGTTAACAGCCGAACGCGCTAACCGATTGCACCACAGAGACAAGATATCAGACTATTTAATCTGTGAAACGAGCATGACAACAAATCATTTGCTGCTTTTTTAATACTGCTTCTATTAAAATTAAAAACAATCGTCAATGGCAGAAATTCAACTACCAACTGTTCGGTTACCAACCGAACGTGCTACCGCCATGCACCACAAAGATAACATGGCAGAATACCTAATCTGTTAAACGAGCATGACAAAAGTTTTAAGTACAAGAGTTATAATACTGACAGTGCCAAAATTATTAGGGCTCGTCCCTGGGTGGGCTTGAACCACCAACTTTTCGATTAACAGCCGAATGCATTAACCGATTTAGTGACAGAGACATCGTATCAGACAATTGAATCTGTGAAACGAGCATGACAACAAATCATTTGCTGGTTTTTAATACTGCTTCTATTAAAATTAAAAACAATCGTCAATGGCGGAAATTCAACTACCAACTGTTCGGTTAGCAAACGATCGTGCTACCGACATGCGCCAAAAAGACCACATGTCAGAATATATTTAATCGTTGAAACGAGCAATGCTAAAAATTATTTTCAAGACTTACAATAGTGCATGTACCAAAATTATAATGGCTTGTCCCTGGGTGGGCTTGAACCACCAACCTTTCGGTTAACAGCCGAACGCACTAACTGATTGCACCACACAGACAAGATATCAGACTATTTAACCTGTGAAACGAGCATGACAACAAATCATTTGCTGCTTTTTTAATACTGCTTCTATTAAAATTAAAAACAATCATCAATGACAAAATTCAACTACCAACTGTTCGGTTACCAACCGAACGTGCTACCGCCATGCACCACAAAGATAACATGGCAGAATATATTTAATCTGTGAACTGAGCAACACTAAAATTTGTTTTCAAGAGTCTTCTTAGTGATTGTGCCAAAATAATAAGGGCTCATCCCTGGGTGGGCTTGAACCACCAACCTTTCGGTTAAAAGCCGAACACACTAACCGAATGCACCACAGAGAAAAGATATCAGACTATTTAATCTGTGAAACGAGCATGACAACAAATCATTTGCTGCTTTTTTAATACTGCTTCTATTAAAATTAAAAACAATTGTCAATGCCAGAAGTTCAACCACCAACTGTTCGGTTACCAAACGATCGTGCTACCGACATGTGCCAAAAAGACCACATGTCAGAATATATTTAATCGCTGAAACGAGCAATGCTAAAAATTATTTTCAAGACTTACAATAGTGCATGTACCAAAATTATAAGGGCTCATCCCTAGGTGGGCTTGAACCATCAACCTTTCGGTTAACAACCGAACGCACTAACCGATTGCACCACAGAGACAAGATATCAGACTATTTAATCTGTGAAACGAGCATGACAACAAAACATTTGCTGGTTTTTAATACTATTTCTATTAAAATTAAAAACAATCGTCAACACCAGAAGTTCAACCACCAACTGTTCGGTTACCAACCGAACGTGCTACCGCCATGCACCACAAAGATAACATGGCAGAATATATTTAATCTGTGAAATGAGCAACACTAAAATTTGTTTTCAAGAGTTTTCTTAGTGATTGTGCCGAAATTATAAGGGCTCATCCCTGGGTGGGCTTGAACCACCAACCTTTCGGTTAACAGCCGAACACGCTAACCGAATGCACCACAGAGAAAAGATATCAGACTATTTAATCTGTGAAACGAGCATGACAACAAATCATTTGCCTGTTTTTAATACTGCTTCTATTAAAATTAAAAACAATCGTCAATAGCAGAAATTCAACTACCAACTGTTCGGTTAGCAAACGATCGTGCTACCGACATGCGCCAAAAAGACGAGATGTCAGAATATATTTAATCTGTGAAATGAGCAATACTAAAATTTATTTTCAAGAGTTATCAGAGTCACTGTGCCAAAATTATAAGGGCTCATCCCTGGGTGGGCTTGAACCACCAAGCTTTCGGTTAACAGCCGAACGCGCTAACCGATTGCACCACAGAGACAAGATATCAGACTATTTAATCTGTGAAACGAGCATGACAACAAATCCTTTGCTGCTTTTTTAATACCGCTTCTATTAAAATTAAAAACAATCGTCAATGGCAGAAATTCAACTACCAACTGTTCGGTTACCAACCGAACGTGCTACCGCCAAGCACCACAAAGATAACACGGCAGAATACCTAATCTGTGAAATGAGCAAGGCTAAAAATTATTTTCAAGACTTACAATAGCGCATGTACCAAAATTATAATGGCTTGTCCCTGGGTGGGCTTGAACCACCAACCTTTCGGTTAACAGCCGAACGCACTAACTGATTGCACCACACAGACAAGATATCAGACTATTTAACCTGTGAAACGAGCATGACAACAAATCATTTGCTGCTTTTTTAATACTGCTTCTATTAAAATTAAAAACAATTGTCAATGCCAGAAGTTCAACCACCAACTGTTCGGTTACCAAACGATCGTGCTTCGGACATGTGCCAAAAAGACCACATGTCAGAATATATTTAATCGTTGAAACGAGCAATGCTAAAAATTATTTTCAAGACTTACAATAGTGCATGTACCAAAATTATAAGGGCTCGTCCCTAGGTGGGCTTGAACCATCAACCTTTCGGTTAACAACCGAACGCACTAACCGATTGCACCACAGAGACAAGATATCAGACTATTTAATCTGTGAAACGAGCATGACAACAAAACATTTGCTGGTTTTTACTACTATTTCTATTAAAATTAAAAACAATCGTCAACGCCAGAAGTTCAACCACCAACTGTTCGGTTACCAACCGAACGTGCTACCGCCATGCACCACAAAGATAACATGGCAGACTATATTAAATCTGTGAAATGAGCAACACTAAAATTTGTTTTCAAGAGTTTTCTTAGTGATTGTGCCAAAATTATAAGGGCTCATCCCTGGGTGGGATTGAACCACCAACCTTTCGGTTAACAGCCGAACACGCTAACCGAATTCACCACAGAGACAAGATATCAGACTATTTAATCTGTGAAACGAGCATGACAACAAATCATTTGCTGCTTTTTTAATACTGCTTCTATTAAAATTAAAAACAATCGTCAATGGCAGAAATTCAACTACCAACTGTTCGGTTACCAACCGAACGTGCTACCGCCATGCACCACAAAGATAACATGGCAGAATACCTAATCTGTTAAACGAGCATGACAAAAGTTTTAAGTACAAGAGTTATAATACTGACAGTGCCAAAATTATTAGGGCTCGTCCCTGGGTGGGCTTGAACCACCAACTTTTCGATTAACAGCCGAATGCATTAACCGATTTAGTGACAGTGACATCGTATCAGACAATTGAATCTGTGAAACGAGCATGACAACAAATCATTTGCTGGTTTTTAATACTGCTTCTATTAAAATTAAAAACAATCGTCAATGGCGGAAATTCAACTACCAACTGTTCGGTTAGCAAACGATCGTGCTACCGACATGCGCCAAAAAGACCACATGTCAGAATATATTTAATCGTTGAAACGAGCAATGCTAAAAATTATTTTCAAGACTTACAATAGTGCATGTACCAAAACTATAATGGCTTGTCCCTGGGTGGGCTTGAACCACCAACCTTTCGGTTAACAGCCGAACGCACTAACTGATTGCACCACACAGACAAGATATCAGACTATTTAACCTGTGAAACGAGCATGACAACAAATCATTTGCTGCTTTTTTAATACTGCTTCTATTAAAATTAAAAACAATTGTCAATGCCAGAAGTTCAACCACCAACTGTTCGGTTACCAAACGATCGTGCTACCGACATGTGCCAAAAAGACCACATGTCAGAATATATTTAATCGTTGAAACGAGCAATGCTAAAAATTATTTTCAAGACTTACAATAGTGCATGTACCAAAATTATAAGGGCTCATCCCTAGGTGGGCTTGAACCATCAACCTTTCGGTTAACAACTGAACGCACTAACCGATTGCACCACAGAGACAAGATATCAGACTATTTAATCTGTGAAACGAGCATGACAACAAAACATTTGCTGGTTTTTAATACTATTTCTATTAAAATTAAAAACAATCGTCAACACCAGAAGTTCAACCACCAACTGTTCGGTTACCAACCGAACGTGCTACCACCATGCACCACAAAGATAACATGGCAGAATATATTTAATCTGTGAAATGAGCAACACTAAAATTTGTTTTCAAGAGTTTTCTTAGTGATTGTGCCGAAATTATAAGGGCTCATCCCTGGGTGGGCTTGAACCACCAACCTTTCGGTTAACAGCCGAACACGCTAACCGAATGCACCACAGAGAAAAGATATCAGACTATTTAATCTGTGAAACGAGCATGACAACAAATCATTTGCTGGTTTTTAATACTGCTTCTATTAAAATTAAAAACAATCGTCAATAGCAGAAATTCAACTACCAACTGTTCGGTTAGCAAACGATCGTGCTACCGACATGTGCCAAAAAGACGACATGTCAGAATATATTTAATCGTTGAAACGAGCAATGCTAAAAATTATTTTCAAGACTTACAATAGTGCATGTACCAAAATTATAAGGGCTCGTCCCTGGGTGGGCTTGAACCACCAACCTTTCGGTTAACAGCCGAACGCACTAACCGATTGCACCACAGAGACAAGATATCAGACTATTTAATCTGTGAAACGAGCATGACAACAAATCATTTGCTGCTTTTTAATACTATTTCCCTTAAAATTAAAAACAATCGTCAATGCCAGAAGTTCAACCACCAACTGTTCGGTTACCAAACGATCGTGCTACCGATATGTGCCAAAAAGACGACATGTCAGAATATATTTAATCGTTGAAACGAGCAATGCTAAAAGTTATTTTCAAGACTTACAATAGTGCATGTACCAAAATTATAAGGGCTCGTCCCTGGTTGGGCTTGAACCACCAACCTTTCGGTTAACAGCCGAACGCGCTAACCGATTGCACCACAGAGACAAGATATCAGACTATTTAATCTGTGAAACGAGCATGACAACAAATCATTTGCTGCTTTTTTAATACTGCTTCTATTAAAATTAAAAACAATCATCAATGACAAAATTCAACTACCAACTGTTCGGTTACCAACCGAACGTGCTACCGCCATGCACCACAAAGATAACATGGCAGAATATATTTAATCTGTGAAATGAGCAACACTAAAATTTGTTTTCAAGAGTCTTCTTAGTGATTGTGCCAAAATTATAAGGGCTCATCCCTGGGTGGGCTTGAACCACCAACCTTTCGGTTAAAAGCCGAACACACTAACCGAATGCACCACAGAGAAAAGATATCAGACTATTTAATCTGTGAAACGAGCATGACAACAAATAATTTGCTGGTTTTTAATACTGCTTCTATTAAAATTAAAAACAATCATCAATAGCAGAAATTCAACTACCAACTGTTCGGTTAGCAAACGATCGTGCTACCGACATGCGCCAAAAAGACGAGATGTCAGAATATATTTAATCTGTGAAATGAGCAATACTAAAATTTATTTTCAAGAGTTATCAGAGTCACTGTGCCAAAATTATAAGGGCTCATCCCTGGGTGGGCTTGAACCACCAACCTTTCGGTTAACAGCCGAACGCGCTAACCGATTGCACCACAGAGACAAGATATCAGACTATTTAATCTGTGAAACGAGCATGACAACAAATCATTTGCTGCTTTTTTAATACTGCTTCTATTAAAATTAAAAACAATCGTCAATGGCAGAAATTCAACTACCAACTGTTCGGTTACCAACCGAACGTGCTACCGCCATGCACCACAAAGATAACATGGCAGAATACCTAATCTGTTAAACGAGCATGACAAAAGTTTTAAGTACAAGAGATATAATACTGACAGTGCCAAAATTATTAGGGCTCGTCCCTGGGTGGGCTTGAACCACCAACTTTTCGATTAACAGCCGAATGCATTAACCGATTTAGTGACAGAGACATCGTATCAGACAATTGAATCTGTGAAACGAGCATGACAACAAATCATTTGCTGGTTTTTAATACTGCTTCTATTAAAATTAAAAACAATCGTCAATGGCGGAAATTCAACTACCAACTGTTCGGTTAGCAAACGATCGTGCTACCGACATGCGCCAAAAAGACCACATGTCAGAATATATTTAATCGTTGAAACGAGCAATGCTAAAAATTATTTTCAAGACTTACAATAGTGCATGTACCAAAATTATAATGGCTTGTCCCTGGGTGGGCTTGAACCACCAACCTTTCGGTTAACAGCCGAACGCACTAACTGATTGCACCACACAGACAAGATATCAGACTATTTAACCTGTGAAACGAGCATGACAACAAATCATTTGCTGCTTTTTTAATACTGCTTCTATTAAAATTAAAAACAATCATCAATGACAAAATTCAACTACCAACTGTTCGGTTACCAACCGAACGTGCTACCGCCATGCACCACAAAGATAACATGGCAGAATATATTTAATCTGTGAACTGAGCAACACTAAAATTTGTTTTCAAGAGTCTTCTTAGTGATTGTGCCAAAATAATAAGGGCTCATCCCTGGGTGGGCTTGAACCACCAACCTTTCGGTTAAAAGCCGAACACACTAACCGAATGCACCACAGAGAAAAGATATCAGACTATTTAATCTGTGAAACGAGCATGACAACAAATAATTTGCTGGTTTTTAATACTGCTTCTATTAAAATTAAAAACAATCATCAATAGCAGAAATTCAACTACCAACTGTTCGGTTAGCAAACGATCGTGCTACCGACATGCGCCAAAAAGACGAGATGTCAGAATATATTTAATCTGTGAAATGAGCAATACTAAAATTTATTTTCAAGAGTTATCAGAGTCACTGTGCCAAAATTATAAGGGCTCATCCCTGGGTGGGCTTGAACCACCAACCTTTCGGTTAACAGCCGAACGCGCTAACCGATTGCACCACAGAGACAAGATATCAGACTATTTAATCTGTGAAACGAGCATGACAACAAATCATTTGCTGCTTTTTTAATACTGCTTCTATTAAAATTAAAAACAATCGTCAATGGCAGAAATTCAACTACCAACTGTTCGGTTACCAACCGAACGTGCTACCGCCATGCACCACAAAGATAACATGGCAGAATACCTAATCTGTTAAACGAGCATGACAAAAGTTTTAAGTACAAGAGTTATAATACTGACAGTGCCAAAATTATTAGGGCTCGTCCCTGGGTGGGCTTGAACCACCAACTTTTCGATTAACAGCCGAATGCATTAACCGATTTAGTGACAGAGACATCGTATCAGACAATTGAATCTGTGAAACGAGCATGACAACAAATCATTTGCTGGTTTTTAATACTGCTTCTATTAAAATTAAAAACAATCGTCAATGGCGGAAATTCAACTACCAACTGTTCGGTTAGCAAACGATCGTGCTACCGACATGCGCCAAAAAGACCACATGTCAGAATATATTTAATCGTTGAAACGAGCAATGCTAAAAATTATTTTCAAGACTTACAATAGTGCATGTACCAAAATTATAATGGCTTGTCCCTGGGTGGGCTTGAACCACCAACCTTTCGGTTAACAGCCGAACGCACTAACTGATTGCACCACACAGACAAGATATCAGACTATTTAACCTGTGAAACGAGCATGACAACAAATCATTTGCTGCTTTTTTAATACTGCTTCTATTAAAATTAAAAACAATTGTCAATGCCAGAAGTTCAACCACCAACTGTTCGGTTACCAAACGATCGTGCTACCGACATGTGCCAAAAAGACCACATGTCAGAATATATTTAATCGCTGAAATGAGCAATGCTAAAAATTATTTTCAAGACTTACAATAGTGCATGTACCAAAATTATAAGGGCTCATCCCTAGGTGGGCTTGAACCATCAACCTTTCGGTTAACAACCGAACGCACTAACCGATTGCACCACAGAGACAAGATATCAGACTATTTAATCTGTGAAACGAGCATGACAACAAAACATTTGCTGGTTTTTAATACTATTTCTATTAAAATTAAAAACAATCGTCAACACCAGAAGTTCAACCACCAACTGTTCGGTTACCAACCGAACGTGCTACCGCCATGCACCACAAAGATAACATGGCAGAATATATTTAATCTGTGAAATGAGCAACACTAAAATTTGTTTTCAAGAGTTTTCTTAGTGATTGTGCCGAAATTATAAGGGCTCATCCCTGGGTGGGCTTGAACCACCAACCTTTCGGTTAACAGCCGAACACGCTAACCGAATGCACCACAGAGAAAAGATATCAGACTATTTAATCTGTGAAACGAGCATGACAACAAATCATTTGCCTGTTTTTAATACTGCTTCTATTAAAATTAAAAACAATCGTCAACACCAGAAGTTCAACCACCAACTGTTCGGTTACCAACCGAACGTGCTACCGCCATGCACCACAAAGATAACATGGCAGAATATATTTAATCTGTGAAATGAGCAACACTAAAATTTGTTTTCAAGAGTTTTCTTAGTGATTGTGCCGAAATTATAAGGGCTCATCCCTGGGTGGGCTTGAACCACCAACCTTTCGGTTAACAGCCGAACACGCTAACCGAATGCACCACAGAGAAAAGATATCAGACTATTTAATCTGTGAAACGAGCATGACAACAAATCATTTGCCTGTTTTTAATACTGCTTCTATTAAAATTAAAAACAATCGTCAATGGCAGAAATTCAACTACCAACTGTTCGGTTAGCAAACGATCGTGCTACCGACATGCGCCAAAAAGACGAGATGTCAGAATATATTTAATCTGTGAAATGAGCAATACTAAAATTTATTTTCAAGAGTTATCAGAGTCACTGTGCCAAAATTATAAGGGCTCATCCCTGGGTGGGCTTGAACCACCAAGCTTTCGGTTAACAGCCGAACGCGCTAACCGATTGCACCACAGAGACAAGATATCAGACTATTTAATCTGTGAAACGAGCATGACAACAAATCCTTTGCTGCTTTTTTAATACCGCTTCTATTAAAATTAAAAACAATCGTCAATGGCAGAAATTCAACTACCAACTGTTCGGTTACCAACCGAACGTGCTACCGCCAAGCACCACAAAGATAACACGGCAGAATACCTAATCTGTGAAATGAGCAAGGCTAAAAATTATTTTCAAGACTTACAATAGCGCATGTACCAAAATTATAATGGCTTGTCCCTGGGTGGGCTTGAACCACCAACCTTTCGGTTAACAGCCGAACGCACTAACTGATTGCACCACACAGACAAGATATCAGACTATTTAACCTGTGAAACGAGCATGACAACAAATCATTTGCTGCTTTTTTAATACTGCTTCTATTAAAATTAAAAACAATTGTCAATGCCAGAAGTTCAACCACCAACTGTTCGGTTACCAAACGATCGTGCTTCGGACATGTGCCAAAAAGACCACATGTCAGAATATATTTAATCGTTGAAACGAGCAATGCTAAAAATTATTTTCAAGACTTACAATAGTGCATGTACCAAAATTATAAGGGCTCGTCCCTAGGTGGGCTTGAACCATCAACCTTTCGGTTAACAACCGAACGCACTAACCGATTGCACCACAGAGACAAGATATCAGACTATTTAATCTGTGAAACGAGCATGACAACAAAACATTTGCTGGTTTTTACTACTATTTCTATTAAAATTAAAAACAATCGTCAACGCCAGAAGTTCAACCACCAACTGTTCGGTTACCAACCGAACGTGCTACCGCCATGCACCACAAAGATAACATGGCAGACTATATTAAATCTGTGAAATGAGCAACACTAAAATTTGTTTTCAAGAGTTTTCTTAGTGATTGTGCCAAAATTATAAGGGCTCATCCCTGGGTGGGATTGAACCACCAACCTTTCGGTTAACAGCCGAACACGCTAACCGAATTCACCACAGAGACAAGATATCAGACTATTTAATCTGTGAAACGAGCATGACAACAAATCATTTGCTGCTTTTTTAATACTGCTTCTATTAAAATTAAAAACAATCGTCAATGGCAGAAATTCAACTACCAACTGTTCGGTTACCAACCGAACGTGCTACCGCCATGCACCACAAAGATAACATGGCAGAATACCTAATCTGTTAAACGAGCATGACAAAAGTTTTAAGTACAAGAGTTATAATACTGACAGTGCCAAAATTATTAGGGCTCGTCCCTGGGTGGGCTTGAACCACCAACTTTTCGATTAACAGCCGAATGCATTAACCGATTTAGTGACAGTGACATCGTATCAGACAATTGAATCTGTGAAACGAGCATGACAACAAATCATTTGCTGGTTTTTAATACTGCTTCTATTAAAATTAAAAACAATCGTCAATGGCGGAAATTCAACTACCAACTGTTCGGTTAGCAAACGATCGTGCTACCGACATGCGCCAAAAAGACCACATGTCAGAATATATTTAATCGTTGAAACGAGCAATGCTAAAAATTATTTTCAAGACTTACAATAGTGCATGTACCAAAACTATAATGGCTTGTCCCTGGGTGGGCTTGAACCACCAACCTTTCGGTTAACAGCCGAACGCACTAACTGATTGCACCACACAGACAAGATATCAGACTATTTAACCTGTGAAACGAGCATGACAACAAATCATTTGCTGCTTTTTTAATACTGCTTCTATTAAAATTAAAAACAATTGTCAATGCCAGAAGTTCAACCACCAACTGTTCGGTTACCAAACGATCGTGCTACCGACATGTGCCAAAAAGACCACATGTCAGAATATATTTAATCGTTGAAACGAGCAATGCTAAAAATTATTTTCAAGACTTACAATAGTGCATGTACCAAAATTATAAGGGCTCATCCCTGGGTGGGCTTGAACCACCAACCTTTCGGTTAACAGCCGAACGCACTAACTGATTGCACCACACAGACAAGATATCAGACTATTTAACCTGTGAAACGAGCATGACAACAAATCATTTGCTGCTTTTTTAATACTGCTTCTATTAAAATTAAAAACAATTGTCAATGCCAGAAGTTCAACCACCAACTGTTCGGTTACCAAACGATCGTGCTACCGACATGTGCCAAAAAGACCACATGTCAGAATATATTTAATCGCTGAAACGAGCAATGCTAAAAATTATTTTCAAGACTTACAATAGTGCATGTACCAAAATTATAAGGGCTCATCCCTAGGTGGGCTTGAACCATCAACCTTTCGGTTAACAACCGAACGCACTAACCGATTGCACCACAGAGACAAGATATCAGACTATTTAATCTGTGAAACGAGCATGACAACAAAACATTTGCTGGTTTTTAATACTATTTCTATTAAAATTAAAAACAATCGTCAACACCAGAAGTTCAACCATTAACTGTTCGGTTACCAACCGAACGTGCTACCGCCATGCACCACAAAGATAACATGGCAGAATATATTTAATCTGTGAAATGAGCAACACTAAAATTTGTTTTCAAGAGTTTTCTTAGTGATTGTGCCGAAATTATAAGGGCTCATCCCTGGGTGGGCTTGAACCACCAACCTTTCGGTTAACAGCCGAACACGCTAACCGAATGCACCACAGAGAAAAGATATCAGACTATTTAATCTGTGAAACGAGCATGACAACAAATCATTTGCCTGTTTTTAATACTGCTTCTATTAAAATTAAAAACAATCGTCAATAGCAGAAATTCAACTACCAACTGTTCGGTTAGCAAACGATCGTGCTACCGACATGCGCCAAAAAGACGAGATGTCAGAATATATTTAATCTGTGAAATGAGCAATACTAAAATTTATTTTCAAGAGTTATCAGAGTCACTGTGCCAAAATTATAAGGGCTCATCCCTGGGTGGGCTTGAACCACCAAGCTTTCGGTTAACAGCCGAACGCGCTAACCGATTGCACCACAGAGACAAGATATCAGACTATTTAATCTGTGAAACGAGCATGACAACAAATCCTTTGCTGCTTTTTTAATACCGCTTCTATTAAAATTAAAAACAATCGTCAATGGCAGAAATTCAACTACCAACTGTTCGGTTACCAACCGAACGTGCTACCGCCAAGCACCACAAAGATAACACGGCAGAATACCTAATCTGTGAAATGAGCAAGGCTAAAAATTATTTTCAAGACTTACAATAGCGCATGTACCAAAATTATAATGGCTTGTCCCTGGGTGGGCTTGAACCACCAACCTTTCGGTTAACAGCCGAACGCACTAACTGATTGCACCACACAGACAAGATATCAGACTATTTAACCTGTGAAACGAGCATGACAACAAATCATTTGCTGCTTTTTTAATACTGCTTCTATTAAAATTAAAAACAATTGTCAATGCCAGAAGTTCAACCACCAACTGTTCGGTTACCAAACGATCGTGCTTCGGACATGTGCCAAAAAGACCACATGTCAGAATATATTTAATCGTTGAAACGAGCAATGCTAAAAATTATTTTCAAGACTTACAATAGTGCATGTACCAAAATTATAAGGGCTCGTCGCTAGGTGGGCTTGAACCATCAACCTTTCGGTTAACAACCGAACGCACTAACCGATTGCACCACAGAGACAAGATATCAGACTATTTAATCTGTGAAACGAGCATGACAACAAAACATTTGCTGGTTTTTACTACTATTTCTATTAAAATTAAAAACAATCGTCGACGCCAGAAGTTCAACCACCAACTGTTCGGTTACCAACCGAACGTGCTACCGCCATGCACCACAAAGATAACATGGCAGACTATATTAAATCTGTGAAATGAGCAACACTAAAATTTGTTTTCAAGAGTTTTCTTAGTGATTGTGCCAAAATTATAAGGGCTCATCCCTGGGTGGGATTGAACCACCAACCTTTCGGTTAACAGCCGAACACGCTAACCGAATTCACCACAGAGACAAGATATCAGACTATTTAATCTGTGAAACGAGCATGACAACAAATCATTTGCTGCTTTTTTAATACTGCTTCTATTAAAATTAAAAACAATCGTCAATGGCAGAAATTCAACTACCAACTGTTCGGTTACCAACCGAACGTGCTACCGCCATGCACCGCAAAGATAACATGGCAGAATACCTAATCTGTTAAACGAGCATGACAAAAGTTTTAAGTACAAGAGTTATAATACTGACAGTGCCAAAATTATTAGGGCTCGTCCCTGGGTGGGCTTGAACCACCAACTTTTCGATTAACAGCCGAATGCATTAACCGATTTAGTGACAGTGACATCGTATCAGACAATTGAATCTGTGAAACGAGCATGACAACAAATCATTTGCTGGTTTTTAATACTGCTTCTATTAAAATTAAAAACAATCGTCAATGGCGGAAATTCAACTACCAACTGTTCGGTTAGCAAACGATCGTGCTACCGACATGCGCCAAAAAGACCACATGTCAGAATATATTTAATCGTTGAAACGAGCAATGCTAAAAATTATTTTCAAGACTTACAATAGTGCATGTACCAAAACTATAATGGCTTGTCCCTGGGTGGGCTTGAACCACCAACCTTTCGGTTAACAGCCGAACGCACTAACTGATTGCACCACACAGACAAGATATCAGACTATTTAACCTGTGCAACGAGCATGACAACAAATCATTTGCTGCTTTTTTAATACTGCTTCTATTAAAATTAAAAACAATTGTCAATGCCAGAAGTTCAACCACCAACTGTTCGGTTACCAAACGATCGTGCTACCGACATGTGCCAAAAAGACCACATGTCAGAATATATTTAATCGTTGAAACGAGCAATGCTAAAAATTATTTTCAAGACTTACAATAGTGCATGTACCAAAATTATAAGGGCTCATCCCTAGGTGGGCTTGAACCATCAACCTTTCGGTTAACAACTGAACGCACTAACCGATTGCACCACAGAGACAAGATATCAGACTATTTAATCTGTGAAACGAGCATGACAACAAAACATTTGCTGGTTTTTAATACTATTTCTATTAAAATTAAAAACAATCGTCAACACCAGAAGTTCAACCACCAACTGTTCGGTTACCAACCGAACGTGCTACCACCATGCACCACAAAGATAACATGGCAGAATATATTTAATCTGTGAAATGAGCAACACTAAAATTTGTTTTCAAGAGTTTTCTTAGTGATTGTGCCGAAATTATAAGGGCTCATCCCTGGGTGGGCTTGAACCACCAACCTTTCGGTTAACAGCCGAACACGCTAACCGAATGCACCACAGAGAAAAGATATCAGACTATTTAATCTGTGAAACGAGCATGACAACAAATCATTTGCTGGTTTTTAATACTGCTTCTATTAAAATTAAAAACAATCGTCAATAGCAGAAATTCAACTACCAACTGTTCGGTTAGCAAACGATCGTGCTACCGACATGTGCCAAAAAGACGACATGTCAGAATATATTTAATCGTTGAAACGAGCAATGCTAAAAATTATTTTCAAGACTTACAATAGTGCATGTACCAAAATTATAAGGGCTCGTCCCTGGGTGGGCTTGAACCACCAACCTTTCGGTTAACAGCCGAACACGCTAACCGATTGCACCACAGAGACAAGATATCAGACTATTTAATCTGTGAAACGAGCATGACAACAAATCATTTGCTGCTTTTTAATACTATTTCCCTTAAAATTAAAAACAATCGTCAATGCCAGAAATTCAACCACCAACTGTTCGGTTACCAAACGATCGTGCTACCGATATGTGCCAAAAAGACGACATGTCAGAATATATTTAATCGTTGAAACGAGCAATGCTAAAAGTTATTTTCAAGACTTACAATAGTGCATGTACCAAAATTATAAGGGCTCGTCCCTGGTTGGGCTTGAACCACCAACCTTTCGGTTAACAGCCGAACGCGCTAACCGATTGCACCACAGAGACAAGATATCAGACTATTTAATCTGTGAAACGAGCATGACAACAAATCATTTGCTGCTTTTTTAATACTGCTTCTATTAAAATTAAAAACAATCATCAATGACAAAATTCAACTACCAACTGTTCGGTTACCAACCGAACGTGCTACCGCCATGCACCACAAAGATAACATGGCAGAATATATTTAATCTGTGAAATGAGCAACACTAAAATTTGTTTTCAAGAGTCTTCTTAGTGATTGTGCCAAAATTATAAGGGCTCATCCCTGGGTGGGCTTGAACCACCAACCTTTCGGTTAAAAGCCGAACACACTAACCGAATGCACCACAGAGAAAAGATATCAGACTATTTAATCTGTGAAACGAGCATGACAACAAATAATTTGCTGGTTTTTAATACCGCTTCTATTAAAATTAAAAACAATCATCAATAGCAGAAATTCAACTACCAACTGTTCGGTTAGCAAACGATCGTGCTACCGACATGCGCCAAAAAGACGAGATGTCAGAATATATTTAATCTGTGAAATGAGCAATACTAAAATTTATTTTCAAGAGTTATCAGAGTCACTGTGCCAAAATTATAAGGGCTCATCCCTGGGTGGGCTTGAACCACCAACCTTTCGGTTAACAGCCGAACGCGCTAACCGATTGCACCACAGAGACAAGATATCAGACTATTTAATCTGTGAAACGAGCATGACAACAAATCATTTGCTGCTTTTTTAATACTGCTTCTATTAAAATTAAAAACAATCGTCAATGGCAGAAATTCAACTACCAACTGTTCGGTTACCAACCGAACGTGCTACCGCCATGCACCACAAAGATAACATGGCAGAATACCTAATCTGTTAAACGAGCATGACAAAAGTTTTAAGTACAAGAGTTATAATACTGACAGTGCCAAAATTATTAGGGCTCGTCCCTGGGTGGGCTTGAACCACCAACTTTTCGATTAACAGCCGAATGCATTAACCGATTTAGTGACAGAGACATCGTATCAGACAATTGAATCTGTGAAACGAGCATGACAACAAATCATTTGCTGGTTTTTAATACTGCTTCTATTAAAATTAAAAACAATCGTCAATGGCGGAAATTCAACTACCAACTGTTCGGTTAGCAAACGATCGTGCTACCGACATGCGCCAAAAAGACCACATGTCAGAATATATTTAATCGTTGAAACGAGCAATGCTAAAAATTATTTTCAAGACTTACAATAGTGCATGTACCAAAATTATAATGGCTTGTCCCTGGGTGGGCTTGAACCACCAACCTTTCGGTTAACAGCCGAACGCACTAACTGATTGCACCACACAGACAAGATATCAGACTATTTAACCTGTGAAACGAGCATGACAACAAATCATTTGCTGCTTTTTTAATACTGCTTCTATTAAAATTAAAAACAATTGTCAATGCCAGAAGTTCAACCACCAACTGTTCGGTTACCAAACGATCGTGCTACCGACATGTGCCAAAAAGACCACATGTCAGAATATATTTAATCGTTGAAACGAGCAATGCTAAAAATTATTTTCAAGACTTACAATAGTGCATGTACCAAAATTATAAGGGCTCATCCCTAGGTGGGCTTGAACCATCAACCTTTCGGTTAACAACCGAACGCACTAACCGATTGCACCACAGAGACAAGATATCAGACTATTTAATCTGTGAAACGAGCATGACAACAAAACATTTGCTGGTTTTTAATACTATTTCTATTAAAATTAAAAACAATCGTCAACACCAGAAGTTCAACCACCAACTGTTCGGTTACCAACCGAACGTGCTACCGCCATGCACCACAAAGATAACATGGCAGAATATATTTAATCTGTGAAATGAGCAACACTAAAATTTGTTTTCAAGAGTTTTCTTAGTGATTGTGCCGAAATTATAAGGGCTCATCCCTGGGTGGGCTTGAACCACCAACCTTTCGGTTAACAGCCGAACACGCTAACCGAATGCACCACAGAGAAAAGATATCAGACTATTTAATCTGTGAAACGAGCATGACAACAAATCATTTGCCTGTTTTTAATACTGCTTCTATTAAAATTAAAAACAATCGTCAATAGCAGAAATTCAACTACCAACTGTTCGGTTAGCAAACGATCGTGCTACCGACATGCGCCAAAAAGACGAGATGTCAGAATATATTTAATCTGTGAAATGAGCAATACTAAAATTTATTTTCAAGAGTTATCAGAGTCACTGTGCCAAAATTATAAGTGCTCATCCCTGGGTGGGCTTGAACCACCAACCTTTCGGTTAACAGCCGAACGCGCTAACCGATTGCACCACAGAGACAAGATATCAGACTATTTAATCTGTGAAACGAGCATGACAACAAATCCTTTGCTGCTTTTTTAATACCGCTTCTATTAAAATTAAAAACAATCGTCAATGGCAGAAATTCAACTACCAACTGTTCGGTTACCAACCGAACGTGCTACCGCCAAGCACCACAAAGATAACACGGCAGAATACCTAATCTGTGAAATGAGCAAGGCTAAAAATTATTTTCAAGACTTACAATAGCGCATGTACCAAAATTATAATGGCTTGTCCCTGGGTGGGCTTGAACCACCAACCTTTCGGTTAACAGCCGAACGCACTAACTGATTGCACCACACAGACAAGATATCAGACTATTTAACCTGTGAAACGAGCATGACAACAAATCATTTGCTGCTTTTTTAATACTGCTTCTATTAAAATTAAAAACAATTGTCAATGCCAGAAGTTCAACCACCAACTGTTCGGTTACCAAACGATCGTGCTTCGGACATGTGCCAAAACGACCACATGTCAGAATATATTTAATCGTTGAAACGAGCAATGCTAAAAATTATTTTCAAGACTTACAATAGTGCATGTACCAAAATTATAAGGGCTCGTCCCTAGGTGGGCTTGAACCATCAACCTTTCGGTTAACAACCGAACGCACTAACCGATTGCACCACAGAGACAAGATATCAGACTATTTAATCTGTGAAACGAGCATGACAACAAAACATTTGCTGGTTTTTAATACTATTTCTATTAAAATTAAAAACAATCGTCAACGCCAGAAGTTCAACCACCAACTGTTCGGTTACCAACCGAACGTGCTACCGCCATGCACCACAAAGATAACATGGCAGACTATATTAAATCTGTGAAATGAGCAACACTAAAATTTGTTATCAAGAGTTTTCTTAGTGATTGTGCCAAAATTATAAGGGCTCATCCCTGGGTGGGCTTGAACCACCAACCTTTCGGTTAACAGCCGAACACACTAACCGAATTCACCACAGAGACAAGATATCAGACTATTTAATCTGTGAAACGAGCATGACAACAAATCATTTGCTGCTTTTTTAATACTGCTTCTATTAAAATTAAAAACAATCGTCAATGGCAGAAATTCAACTACCAACTGTTCGGTTACCAACCGAACGTGCTACCGCCATGCACCACAAAGATAACATGGCAGAATACCTAATCTGTTAAACGAGCATGACAAAAGTTTTAAGTACAAGAGTTATAATACTGACAGTGCCAAAATTATTAGGGCTCGTCCCTGGGTGGGCTTGAACCACCAACTTTTCGATTAACAGCCGAATGCATTAACCGATTTAGTGACAGTGACATCGTATCAGACAATTGAATCTGTGAAACGAGCATGACAACAAATCATTTGCTGGTTTTTAATACTGCTTCTATTAAAATTAAAAACAATCGTCAATGGCGGAAATTCAACTACCAACTGTTCGGTTAGCAAACGATCGTGCTACCGACATGCGCCAAAAAGACCACATGTCAGAATATATTTAATCGTTGAAACGAGCAATGCTAAAAATTATTTTCAAGACTTACAATAGTGCATGTACCAAAATTATAATGGCTTGTCCCTGGGTGGGCTTGAACCACCAACCTTTCGGTTAACAGCCGAACGCACTCACTGATTGCACCACACAGACAAGATATCAGACTATTTAACCTGTGAAACGAGCATGACAACAAATCATTTGCTGCTTTTTTAATACTGCTTCTATTAAAATTAAAAACAATTGTCAATGCCAGAAGTTCAACCACCAACTGTTCGGTTACCAAACGATCGTGCTACCGACATGTGCCAAAAAGACCACATGTCAGAATATATTTAATCGTTGAAACGAGCAATGCTAAAAATTATTTTCAAGACTTACAATAGTGCATGTACCAAAATTATAAAGGCTCATCCCTAGGTGGGCTTGAACCATCAACCTTTCGGTTAACAACCGAACGCACTAACCGATTGCACCACAGAGACAAGATATCAGACTATTTAATCTGTGAAACGAGCATGACAACAAAACATTTGCTGGTTTTTAATACTATTTCTATTAAAATTAAAAACAATCGTCAACACCAGAAGTTCAACCACCAACTGTTCGGTTACCAACCGAACGTGCTACCGCCATGCACCACAAAGATAACATGGCAGAATATATTTAATCTGTGAAATGAG
The DNA here is from genome assembly GCF_963576615.1 of Watersipora subatra. Lineage (NCBI taxonomy): Eukaryota > Metazoa > Bryozoa > Gymnolaemata > Cheilostomatida > Watersiporidae > Watersipora > Watersipora subatra. The sequence continues at coordinate 25,802,750 of NC_088715.1, forward strand.
CAACACTAAAATTGGTTTTCAAGAGTTTTCTTAGTGATTGTGCCGAAATTATAAGGGCTCATCCCTGGGTGGGCTTGAACCACCAACCTTTTGGTTAACAGCCGAACACGCTAACCGAATGCACCACAGAGAAAAGATATCAGACTATTTAATCTGTGAAACGAGCATGACAACAAATCATTTGCTGGTTTTTAATACTGCTTCTATTAAAATTAAAAACAATCGTCAATAGCAGAAATTCAACTACCAACTGTTCGGTTAGCAAACGATCGTGCTACCGACATGCGCCAAAAAGACGAGATGTCAGAATATATTTAATCTGTGAAGTGAGCAATACTAAAATTTATTTTCAAGAGTTATCAGAGTCACTGTGCCAAAATTATAAGGGCTCATCCCTGGGTGGGCTTGAACCACCAACCTTTCGGTTAACAGCCGAACGCGCTAACCGATTGCACCACAGAGACAAGATATCAGACTATTTAATCTGTGAAACGAGCATGACAACAAATCCTTTGCTGCTTTTTTAATACCGCTTCTATTAAAATTAAAAACAATCGTCAATGGCAGAAATTCAACTACCAACTGTTCGGTTACCAACCGAACGTGCTACCGTCAAGCACCACAAAGATAACACGGCAGAATACCTAATCTGTGAAATGAGCAAGGCTAAAAATTATTTTCAAGACTTACAATAGTGCATGTACCAAAATTATAATGGCTTGTCCCTGGGTGGGCTTGAACCACCAACCTTTCGGTTAACAGCCGAACGCACTAACTGATTGCACCACACAGACAAGATATCAGACTATTTAACCTGTGAAACGAGCATGACAACAAATCATTTGCTGCTTTTTTAATACTGCTTCTATTAAAATTAAAAACAATTGTCAATGCCAGAAGTTCAACCACCAACTGTTCGGTTACCAAACGATCGTGCTTCCGACATGTGCCAGAAAGACCACATGTCAGAATATATTTAATCGTTGAAACGAGCAATGCTAAAAATTATTTTCAAGACTTACAATAGTGCATGTACCAAAATTATAAGGGCTTGTCCCTAGGTGGGCTTGAACCATCAACCTTTCGGTTAACAACCGTACGCACTAACCGATTGCACCACAGAGACAAGATATCAGACTATTTAATCTGTGAAACGAGCATGACAACAAAACATTTGCTGGTTTTTAATACTATTTCTATTAAAATTAAAAACAATCGTCAACGCCAGAAGTTCAACCACCAACTGTTCGGTTACCAACCGAACGTGCTACCGCCATGCACCACAAAGATAACATGGCAGACTATATTTAATCTGTGAAATGAGCAACACTAAAATTTGTTTTCAAGAGTTTTCTTAGTGATTGTGCCAAAATTATAAGGGCTCATCCCTGGGTGGGCTTGAACCACCAACCTTTCGGTTAACAGCCGAATGCATTAACCGATTTAGTGACAGAGACATCGTATCAGACAATTGAATCTGTGAAACGAGCATGACAACAAATCATTTGCTGGTTTTTAATACTGCTTCTATTAAAATTAAAAACAATCGTCAATGGCGGAAATTCAACTACCAACTGTTCGGTTAGCAAACGATCGTGCTACCGACATGCGCCAAAAAGACCACATGTCAGAATATATTTAATCGTTGAAACGAGCAATGCTAAAAATTATTTTCAAGACTTACAATAGTGCATGTACCAAAATTATAATGGCTTGTCCCTGGGTGGGCTTGAACCACCAACCTTTCGGTTAACAGCCGAACACGCTAACCGAATGCACCACAGAGAAAAGATATCAGACTATTTAATCTGTGAAACGAGCATGACAACAAATCATTTGCCTGTTTTTAATACTGCTTCTATTAAAATTAAAAACAATCGTCAATAGCAGAAATTCAACTACCAACTGTTCGGTTAGCAAACGATCGTGCTACCGACATGCGCCAAAAAGACGAGATGTCAGAATATATTTAATCTGTGAAATGAGCAATACTAAAATTTATTTTCAAGAGTTATCAGAGTCACTGTGCCAAAATTATAAGGGCTCATCCCTGGGTGGGCTTGAACCACCAACCTTTCGGTTAACAGCCGAACGCGCTAACCGATTGCACCACAGAGACAAGATATCAGACTATTTAATCTGTGAAACGAGCATGACAACAAATCCTTTGCTGCTTTTTTAATACCGCTTCTATTAAAATTAAAAACAATCGTCAATGGCAGAAATTCAACTACCAACTGTTCGGTTACCAACCGAACGTGCTACCGCCAAGCACCACAAAGATAACACGGCAGAATACCTAATCTGTGAAATGAGCAAGGCTAAAAATTATTTTCAAGACTTACAATAGCGCATGTACCAAAATTATAATGGCTTGTCCCTGGGTGGGCTTGAACCACCAACCTTTCGGTTAACAGCCGAACGCACTAACTGATTGCACCACACAGACAAGATATCAGACTTTTTAACCTGTGAAACGAGCATGACAACAAATCATTTGCTGCTTTTTTAATACTGCTTCTATTAAAATTAAAAACAATTGTCAATGCCAGAAGTTCAACCACCAACTGTTCGGTTACCAAACGATCGTGCTTCGGACATGTGCCAAAAAGACCACATGTCAGAATATATTTAATCGTTGAAACGAGCAATGCTAAAAATTATTTTCAAGACTTACAATAGTGCATGTACCAAAATTATAAGGGCTCGTCCCAAGGTGGGCTTGAACCATCAACCTTTCGGTTAACAACCGAACGCACTAACCGATTGCACCACAGAGACAAGATATCAGACTATTTAATCTGTGAAACGAGCATGACAACAAAACATTTGCTGGTTTTTAATACTATTTCTATTAAAATTAAAAACAATCGTCAACGCCAGAAGTTCAACCACCAACTGTTCGGTTACCAACCGAACGTGCTACCGCCATGCACCACAAAGATAACATGGCAGACTATATTAAATCTGTGAAATGAGCAACACTAAAATTTGTTTTCAAGAGTTTTCTTAGTGATTGTGCCAAAATTATAAGGGCTCATCCCTGGGTGGGCTTGAACCACCAACCTTTCGGTTAACAGCCGAACACGCTAACCGAATTCACCACAGAGACAAGATATCAGACTATTTAATCTGTGAAACGAGCATGACAACAAATCATTTGCTGCTTTTTTAATACTGCTTCTATTAAAATTAAAAACAATCGTCAATGGCAGAAATTCAACTACCAACTGTTCGGTTACCAACCGAACGTGCTACCGCCATGCACCACAAAGATAACATGGCAGAATACCTAATCTGTTAAACGAGCATGACAAAAGTTTTAAGTACAAGAGTTATAATACTGACAGTGCCAAAATTATTAGGGCTCGTCCCTGGGTGGGCTTGAACCACCAACTTTTCGATTAACAGCCGAATGCATTAACCGATTTAGTGACAGTGACATCGTATCAGACAATTGAATCTGTGAAACGAGCATGACAACAAATCATTTGCTGGTTTTTAATACTGCTTCTATTAAAATTAAAAACAATCGTCAATGGCGGAAATTCAACTACCAACTGTTCGGTTAGCAAACGATCGTGCTACCGACATGCGCCAAAAAGACCACATGTCAGAATATATTTAATCGTTGAAACGAGCAATGCTAAAAATTATTTTCAAGACTTACAATAGTGCATGTACCAAAATTATAATGGCTTGTCCCTGGGTGGGCTTGAACCACCAACCTTTCGGTTAACAGCCGAACGCACTAACTGATTGCACCACACAGACAAGATATCAGACTATTTAACCTGTGAAACGAGCATGACAACAAATCATTTGCTGCTTTTTTAATACTGCTTCTATTAAAATTAAAAACAATTGTCAATGCCAGAAGTTCAACCACCAACTGTTCGGTTACCAAACGATCGTGCTACCGACATGTGCCAAAAAGACCACATGTCAGAATATATTTAATCGTTGAAACGAGCAATGCTAAAAATTATTTTCAAGACTTACAATAGTGCATGTACCAAAATTATAAGGGCTCATCCCTAGGTGGGCTTGAACCATCAACCTTTCGGTTAACAACCGAACGCACTAACCGATTGCACCACAGAGACAAGATATCAGACTATTTAATCTGTGAAACGGGCATGACAACAAAACATTTGCTGGTTTTTAATACTATTTCTATTAAAATTAAAAACAATCGTCAACACCAGAAGTTCAACCACCAACTGTTCGGTTACCAACCGAACGTGCTACCGCCATGCACCACAAAGATAACATGGCAGAATATATTTAATCTGTGAAATGAGCAACACTAAAATTTGTTTTCAAGAGTTTTCTTAGTGATTGTGCCGAAATTATAAGGGCTCATCCCTGGGTGGGCTTGAACCACCAACCTTTCGGTTAACAGCCGAACACGCTAACCGAATGCACCACAGAGAAAAGATATCAGACTATTTAATCTGTGAAACGAGCATGACAACACATCATTTGCTGGTTTTTAATACTGCTTCTATTAAAATTAAAAACAATCGTCAATAGCAGAAATTCAACTACCAACTGTTCGGTTAGCAAACGATCGTGCTACCGACATGCGCCAAAAAGACGAGATGTCAGAATATATTTAATCTGTGAAATGAGCAATACTAAAATTTATTTTCAAGAGTTATCAGAGTCACTGTGCCAAAATTATAAGGGCTCATCCCAGGGTGGGCTTGAACCACCAACCTTTCGGTTAACAGCCGAACGCACTAACCGATTGCACCACAGAGACAAGATATCAGACTATTTAATCTGTGAAACGAGCATGACAACAAATCCTTTGCTGCTTTTTTAATACCGCTTCTATTAAAATTAAAAACAATCGTCAATGGCAGAAATTCAACTACCAACTGTTCGGTTACCAACCGAACGTGCTTCCGACATGTGCCAAAAAGACCACATGTCAGAATATATTTAATCGTTGAAACGAGCAATGCTAAAAATTATTTTCAAGACTTACAATAGTGCATGTACCAAAATTATAATGGCTTGTCCCTGGGTGGGCTTGAACCACCAACCTTTCGGTTAACAGCCGAACGCACTAACTGATTGCACCACACAGACAAGATATCAGACTATTTAACCTGTGAAACGAGCATGACAACAAATCATTTGCTGCTTTTTTAATACTGCTTCTATTAAAATTAAAAACAATTGTCAATGCCAGAAGTTCAACCACCAACTGTTCGGTTACCAAACGATCGTGCTTCCGACATGTGCCAAAAAGACCACATGTCAGAATATATTTAATCGTTGAAACGAGCAATGCTAAAAATTATTTTCAAGACTTACAATAGTGCATGTACCAAAATTATAAGGGCTCGTCCCTAGGTGGGCTTGAACCATCAACCTTTCGGTTAACAACCGAACGCACTAACCGATTGCACCACAGAGACAAGATATCAGACTATTTAATCTGTGAAACGAGCATGACAACAAAACATTTGCTGGTTTTTAATACTATTTCTATTAAAATTAAAAACAATCGTCAACGCCAGAAGTTCAACCACCAACTGTTCGGTTACCAACCGAACGTGCTACCGCCATGCACCACAAAGATAACATGGCAGACTATATTTAATCTGTGAAATGAGCAACACTAAAATTTGTTTTCAAGAGTTTTCTTAGTGATTGTGCCAAAATTATAAGGGCTCATCCCTGGGTGGGCTTGAACCACCAACCTTCCGGTTAACAGCCGAACACGCTAACCGAATTCACCACAGAGAAAAGATATCAGAATATTTAATCTGGGAAACGAGCATGACAACAAATCATTTGCTGGTTTTTAATACTGCTTCTATTAAAATTAAAAACAATCGTCAATAGCAGAAATTCAACTACCAACTGTTCGGTTAGCAAACGATCGTGCTACCGACATGCGCCAAAAAGACGAGATGTCAGAATATATTTAATCTGTGAAATGAGCAATACTAAAATTTATTTTCAAGAGTTATCAGAGTCACTGTGCCAAAATTATAAGGGCTCATCCCTGGGTGGGCTTGAACCACCAACCTTTCGGTTAACAGCCGAACGCGCTAACCGATTGCACCACAGAGACAAGATATCAGACTATTTAATCTGTGAAACGAGCATGACAACAAATCCTTTGCTGCTTTTTTAATACCGCTTCTATTAAAATTAAAAACAATCGTCAATGGCAGAAATTCAACTACCAACTGTTCGGTTACCAACCGAACGTGCTACGGCCAAGCACCACAAAGATAACACGGCAGAATACCTAATCTGTGAAATGAGCAAGGCTAAAAATTATTTTCAAGACTTACAATAGTGCATGTACCAAAATTATAATGGCTTGTCCCTGGGTGGGCTTGAACCACCAACCTTTCGGTTAACAGCCGAACGCACTAACTGATTGCACCACACAGACAAGATATCAGACTATTTAACCTGTGAAACGAGCATGACAACAAATCATTTGCTGCTTTTTTAATACTGCTTCTATTAAAATTAAAAACAATTGTCAATGCCAGAAGTTCAACCACCAACTGTTCGGTTACCAAACGATCGTGCTTCCGACATGTGCCAAAAAGACCACATGTCAGAATATATTTAATCGTTGAAACGAGCAATGCTAAAAATTATTTTCAAGACTTACAATAGTGCATGTACCAAAATTATAAGGGCTCATCCCTAGGTGGGCTTGAACCATCAACCTTTCGGTTAACAACCGAACGCACTAACCGATTGCACCACAGAGACAAGATATCAGACTATTTAATCTGTGAAACGAGCATGACAACAAAACATTTGCTGGTTTTTAATACTATTTCTATTAAAATTGAAAACAATCATCAACGCCAGAAGTTCAACCACCAACTGTTCGGTTACCAACCGAACGTGCTACCGCCATGCACCACAAAGATAACATGGCAGACTATATTTAATCTGTGAAATGAGCAACACTAAAATTTGTTTTCAAGAGTTTTCTTAGTGATTGTGCCAAAATTATAAGGGCTCATCCCTGGGTGGGCTTGAACCACCAACCTTTCGGTTAACAGCCGAACACGCTAACCGAATTCACCACAGAGAAAAGATATCAGACTATTTAATCTGTGAAACGAGCATGACAACAAATCATTTGCTGGTTTTTAATACTGCTTCTATTAAAATTAAAAACAATCGTCAATAGCAGAAATTCAACTACCAACTGTTCGGTTAGCAAACGATCGTGCTACCGACATGCGCCAAAAAGACGAGATGTCAGAATATATTTAATCTGTGAAATGAGCAATACTAAAATTTATTTTCAAGAGTTATCAGAGTCACTGCGCCAAAATTATAAGGGCTCATCCCTGGGTGGGCTTGAACCACCAACCTTTCGGTTAACAGCCGAACGCGCTAACCGATTGCACCACAGAGACAAGATATCAGACTATTTAATCTGTGAAACGAGCATGACAACAAATCATTTGCTGCTTTTTTAATACCGCTTCTATTAAAATTAAAAACAATCGTCAATGGCAGAAATTCAACTACCAACTGTTCGGTTACCAACCGAACGTGCTACCGCCAAGCACCACAAAGATAACATGGCAGAATACCTAATCTGTTAAACGAGCATGACAAAAGTTTTAAGTACAAGAGTTATAATACTGACTGTGCCAAAATTATTAGGGCTCATCCCTGGGTGGGCTTGAACCACCAACCTTTCGGTTAACAGCCGAACGCGCTAACCGATTGCACCACAGAGACAAGATATCAGACTATTTAATCTGTGAAACGAGCATGACAACAAATCATTTGCTGGTTTTTAATACTATTTCCATTAAAATTAAAAACAATCGTCAATGCCAGAAGTTCAACCACCAACTGTTCGGTTACCAAACGATCGTGCTACCGACATGTGCCAAAAAGACGACATGTCAGAATATATTTAATCGTTGAAACGAGCAATGCTAAAAATTATTTTCAAGACTTACAATAGTGCATGTACCAAAATTATAAGGGCTCGTCCCTGGGTGGGCTTGAACCACCAACCTTTCGGTTAACAGCCGAACGCGCTAACCGATCGCACCACAGAGACAAGATATCAGACTATTTAATCTGTGAAACGAGCATGACAACAAATCATTTGCTGCTTTTTAATACTATTTCCCTTAAAATTAAAAACAATCGTCAATGCCAGAAGTTCAACCACCAACTGTTCGGTTACCAAACGATCGTGCTACCGATATGTGCCAAAAAGACGACATGTCAGAATATATTTAATCGTTGAAACGAGCAATGCTAAAAGTTATTTTCAAGACTTACAATAGTGCATGTACCAAAATTATAAGGGCTCGTCCCTGGTTGGGCTTGAACCACCAACCTTTCGGTTAACAGCCGAACGCGCTAACCGATTGCACCACAGAGACAAGATATCAGACTATTTAATCTGTGAAACGAGCATGACAACAAATCATTTGCTGCTTTTTTAATACTGCTTCTATTAAAATTAAAAACAATCATCAATGACAAAATTCAACTACCAACTGTTCGGTTACCAACCGAACGTGCTACCGCCATGCACCACAAAGATAACATGGCAGAATATATTTAATCTGTGAAATGAGCAACACTAAAATTTGTTTTCAAGAGTTTTCTTAGTGATTGTGCCAAAATTATAAGGGCTCATCCCTGGGTGGGCTTGAACCACCAACCTTTCGGTTAACAGCCGAACACGCTAACCGAATGCACCACAGAGAAAAGATATCAGACTATTTAATCTGTGAAACGAGCATGACAACAAATAATTTGCTGGTTTTTAATACTGCTTCTATTAAAATTAAAAACAATCGTCAATAGCAGAAATTCAACTACCAACTGTTCGGTTAGCAAACGATCGTGCTACCGACATGCGCCAAAAAGACGAGATGTCAGAATATATTTAATCTGTGAAATGAGCAATACTAAAATTTATTTTCAAGAGTTATCAGGGTCACTGCGCCAAAATTATAAGGGCTCATCCCTGGGTGGGCTTGAACCACCAACCTTTCGGTTAACAGCCGAACGCGCTAACCGAATGCACCACAGAGAAAAGATATCAGACTATTTAATCTGTGAAACGAGCATGACAACAAATCATTTGCTGCTTTTTTAATACTACTTCTATTAAAATTAAAAACAATCGTCAATGGCAGAAATTCAACTACCAACTGTTCGGTTACCAACCGAACGTGCTACCGCCATGCACCACAAAGATAACATGGCAGAATACCTAATCTGTTAAACGAGCGTGACAAAAGTTTTAAGTACAAGAGTTATAATACTGACTGTGCCAAAATTATTAGGGCTCGTCCCTGGGTGGGCTTGAACCACCAACTTTTCGATTAACAGCCGAATGCATTAACCGATTTAGTGACAGAGACATCGTATCAGGCAATTGAATCTGTGAAACGAGCATGACAACAAATCATTTGCTGGTTTTTAATACTGCTTCTATTAAAATTAAAAACAATCGTCAATGGCGGAAATTCGACTACCAACTGTTCGGTTAGCAAACGATCGTGCTACCGACATGCGCCAAAAAGACCACATGTCAGAATATATTTAATCGTTGAAACGAGCAATGCTAAAAATTATTTTCAAGACTTACAATAGTGCATGTACCAAAATTATAATGGCTTGTCCCTGGGTGGGCTTGAACCACCAACCTTTCGGTTAACAGCCGAACGCACTAACTGATTGCACCACACAGACAAGATATCAGACTATTTAACCTGTGAAACGAGCATGACAACAAATCATTTGCTGCTTTTTTAATACTGCTTCTATTAAAATTAAAAACAATTGTCAATGCCAGAAGTTGAACCACCAACTGTTCGGTTACCAAACGATCGTGCTACCGACATGTGCCAAAAAGACCACATGTCAGAATATATTTGATCGTTGAAACGAGCAATGCTAAAAATTATTTTCAAGACTTACATTAGTGCATGTACCAAAATTATAAGGGCTCATCCCTAGGTGGGCTTGAACCATCAACCTTTCGGTTAACAACCGAACGCACTAACCGATTGCACCACAGAGACAAGATATCAGGCTATTTAATCTGTGAAACGAGCATGACAACAAAACATTTGCTGGTTTTTAATACTATTTCTATTAAAATTAAAAACAATCGTCAATGCCAGAAGTTCAACCACCAACTGTTCGGTTACCAACCGAACGTGCTACCGCCATGCACCACAAAGATAACATGGCAGAATATATTTAATCTGTGAAATGAGCAACACTAAAATTTGTTTTCAAGAGTTTTCTTAGTGATTGTGCCAAAATTATAAGGGCTCATCCCTGGGTGGGCTTGAACCACCAACCTTTCGGTTAACAGCCGAACACGCTAACCGAATGCACCACAGAGAAAAGATATCAGACTATTTAATCTGTGAAACGAGCATGACAACAAATCATTTGCTGGTTTTTAATACTGCTTCTATTAAAATTAAAAACAATCGTCAATAGCAGAAATTCAACTACCAACTGTTCGGTTAGCAAACGATCGTGCTACCGACATGCGTGAAAAAGACGAGATGTCAGAATATATTTAATCTGTGAAATGAGCAATACTAAAATTTATTTTCAAGAGTTATCAGAGTCACTGTGCCAAAATTATAAGGGCTCATCCCTGGGTGGGCTTGAACCACCAACCTTTCGGTTAACAGCCGAACGCGCTAACCGATTGCACCACAGAGACAAGGTATGAGATTATTTAATCTGTGAAACGAGCATGACAACAAATCATTTACTGGTTTCGAAGACTGTTTGTATTAAAATAAAAAACAATCATCAATGGCAGAAATTCAACCACCAACTGTTCGGTTACCAACCGATCATGCTACCACCATGCACCACAAAGGTAACATGTCAGAATATATTTAATCTGTGAAACGAGCATGACAAAAGTTTTAATTTCAAGAGTTATAATACTGACTGTGCCAGAATTATTAGGGCTCGTCCCTGGGTGGGCTTGAACCAACAAACCTTCGGTTAACAGCCGAATGCACTAACCGATTGCACCACAGAGACAAGATATCAGATTATTTAATCTTTGAAATGAGCATGACAACAAATCATTTGCTGGTTTTTAATACTATTTCTATTAAAATTAAATACAATCGCCAATGGCAGAAATTCAACCACCAACTGTTTGGTTACCAACCGATCATGCTACCAACATGTGCCACACAGATAAAATGTCAGTATATATTTAATCTGTGAAACGAGCAATACTAAAGTTTATTTTGAAGAGTTATAATACTGCATGTGCCAAAATTATAAGGGCTCGTCCCTGGGTGGGCTTGAACCACCAACCTTTCGGTTAACAGCTGAACGCACTAACCGATTGCACCACAGAGACAAGATATCAGACTATTCAATCTGTAAAACGAGCATGACAACAAATCATTTGCTGGCTTTTAATACTGTTTTTATTAAAATTAAAAACAATCATCATTGGCAGAAAGTCAACCACAAACCGTTCGGTTACGAACCGAACGCACTAACCGATTGCACCACAGAGACAAGATATCAGATTATCTAATCTGTGAAACGAGCATGAAAACAAATCATTTGCTGGTATTTAATAGTGTTTCTGTTAAAAATAAAAACAATCGTCAATGGCAGAACTTCAACCACCAACTGTTCGGTTACCAAACGATTGTGCTACCGACGTGTGCCAAAAAAACAACATGTCAGAATATATTTCATCTGTGAAACAAGCAATACTAAAAGTTATTTTCATGACTTACATTTGTGCATTTGCCAAAATTATAAGGGCTCGACCTTGGGTGGGCTTGAACCACCAACCTTTCGGTTAACAACCGAACACACTAACCGATTGCACCACAGATACAAGATATCAGACTATTTAATCTGTGAAACGAGCATGACAACAAATCATTTGCTGGCTTTTAATACTGTTTCTATTAACTTTAAATACACTCGTCAATGGCAGAAACTCGACCACCAACTGTTGGGTTACCAACCGATCGTGCTACCGACATGTGCCACAAAGATAACTTGTCAGTATATATTTAATCTGTGAAACGAGCATGACAAAAGTTTTAATTTAAAGAGCTATAATACTGACTGTGCCAAAATTATTAGGGCTCGTTCCTGGGTAGGCTTGAACCACCAATTTTTCGATTAACAGCCAAACGCATCAACCGATTTATTAACAGAGACAAGATATAAGATTATTTAATCTGTGAAACGAGCATGAAAACAAATCATTTGCTGGTTTTTAATACGGTTTCTATTAAAATTAAAAACAATCGTCAATGGCAGAAATTCGACCACCAACTGTTCGGTTACCAACTGAACGCGCTACCACCATGCACCACAAAGATAACGTGTCAGAAAGTCTAATCTGTGAAACGAGCATGAAAAAAGTTTAATTTCAAGAGTTATAATACTGACTGTGCCAAAATTATTAGGGCTCATCCCTTGGTGGGCTTGAACCACGAACCTTTCGGTTAACAGTCAAACGCGCTAACCGATTGCACCACAGAGACAAGATATCAGATTATCTAATCTATGAAACGAGCATGACAACAAATCATATGCTGGTTTTTAATACTGTTTTTATTAAATTTAAAAACAATCATCAATGGCAGAAATTCAACCACCAACTGTTTGGTTACCAACCGAACGCACTACCGCCATGCACCACAAGGATAACATGTCAGAATAGATTTAATCTGTGAAACGATCAATACCGAAATTTATCTTCCAGAGTTGCAATACCGTATGTGCCAAAATTATAAGGGCTCATCTTTGGGTGGGCTTGAACAACCAACCTTTCGGTTAACAACCAAACACACTAACCGATTACACCACAGATACAAGATATCAGACTATTTAATCTGTGAAACGAGCATGACAACAAACCATTTGCTGGTTTCGAATACTGTTTTTATTAAAATAAAAAACCATTGTCAATGGCAGAATTTCAACCACCAACTGTTCGGTTACCAACCAAACGCAGTACCACCCTGCACCACAAAGATAACGTGTCAGAATATCTAATCTGTGAAACGAGCATGACAAAAGTTTGATTTCAACAGTTATAATACTGACTGTGCCAAAATTATAAGGGCTCATCCCTGGGTGGGCTTGAGCCACCAACCTTTCGGTTAACAGCCAAACACACTAACCGATTGCACCACAGAGACAAGATATGAGATAGTTTAATCTGTGAAACGAGCATGACAACAAATCATTTACTGGTTTCGAATACTGTTTGTATTAAAATAAAAAACAATCATCAATGGCAGAAATTCAACCACCAACTGTTCGGTTACCAACCGATCGTGCTACCGACATGCGCCACAAAGATAACATGTCAGAATATATTTAATCTGTGAAACGAGCATGACAAAAGTTTTAATTTCAAGAGTTATAATACTGACTGTGCCAAAATTATTAGGGCTCGTCCCTGGGTGGGCTTGAACCACCAATTTTTCGATTAACAGCCGAACGCATCAACCAATTTAGTGACAGAGACAAGATATCAGATTATTTAATCTGTGAAACGAGCATGACAACAAATCATTTGCTGGTTTTTAATACTGTTTCTATTAAAATTAAAAACAATCATCAAAGGCAGAAATTCAACCACCAACTGTTCGGTTACCAACTGAACGCGCTACCACCATGCGCCACAAAGATAACATGGCAGAATATATTTAATCTGTGAAATGAGCAACACTAAAATTTGTTTTCAAGAGTTTTCTTAGTGATTGTGCCAAAATTATAAGGGCTCATCCCTGGGTGGGCTTGAACCACCACCAACCTTTCGTTTAACAGCCGAACGCACTAACTGATTGCACCACAGAGACATGATATCAGATTATCTAGTCTGTCAAACGAGCATGACAACAAATCATATGCTGGTTTTTAATACTGTTTCTATTAAAATTAAAAACAATCGTCAAAGGCAGAAATTCAACCACCAACTGTTCGGTTACCAACTGAACGCACTACCACCATGCACCACAAAGTTAACGTGTCAGAAAGTCTAATCTGTGAAACGAGCATGACAAAAGTTTAATTTCAAGAGTTATAATACTGACTGTGCCAAAAATATTAGGGCTCGTCTCTGGGTGGGCTTGAACCACCACCAACCTTTTGTTTAACAATCAAACGCGCTAACCGATTGCACCACAGAGACAAGATATCAGATTATCTAATCTGTGAAACGAGCATGACAACAAATCATATGCTGGTTTTTAAGACTGTTTTTATTAAATTTAAAAACAATCATCAATGGCAGAAATTCAACCACCAACTGTTTGGTTACCAACCGAACGCACTACCGTCATGCACCACAAGGATAACATGTCAGAATAGATTTAATCTGTGAAACGATCAATACCGAATTTTATCTTCCAGAGTTGCAATACCGTATGTGCCAAAATTATAAGGGCTCATCTTTGGGTGGGCTTGAACAACCAACCTTTCGGTTAACAACCAAACACACTAACCGATTACACCACAGATACAAGATATCAGACTATTTAATCTGTGAAACGAGCATGACAACAAACCATTTGCTGGTTTCGAATACTGTTTTTATTAAAATAAAAAAGCATTGTCAATGGCAGAATTTCAACCACCAACTGTTCGGTTACCAACCAAACGCAGTACCACCCTGCACCACAAAGATAACGTGTCAGAATATCTAATCTGTGAAACGAGCATGACAAAAGTTTGATTTCAACAGTTATAATACTGACTGTGCCAAAATTATAAGGGCTCATCCCTGGGTGGGCTTGAACCACCAACCTTTCGGTTAACAGCCAAACACACTAACCGATTGCACAACAGAGACAAGATATGAGATAGTTTAATCTGTGAAACGAGCATGACAACAAATCATTTACTGGTTTCGAATACTGTTTGTATTAAAATAAAAAACAATCATCAATGGCAGAAATTCAACCACCAACTGTTCGGTTACCAACCGATCGTGCTACCGACATGCGCCACAAAGATAACATGTCAGAATATATTTAATCTGTGAAACGAGCATGACAAAAGTTTTAATTTCAAGAGTTATAATACTGACTGTGCCAAAATTATTAGGGCTCGTCCCTGGGTGGGCTTGAACCACCAATTTTTCGATTAACAGCCGAACGCATCAACCAATTTAGTGACAGAGAGAAGATATCAGATTATTTAATCTGTGAAACGAGCATGACAACAAATCATTTGCTGGTTTTTAATACTGTTTCTATTAAAATTAAAAACAATCATCAAAGGCAGAAATTCAACCACCAACTGTTCGGTTACCAACTGAACGCGCTACCACCATGCACCACAAAGATAACGTGTCAGAAAGTCTAATCTGTGAAACGAGCATGACAAAAGTTTAATTTGAAGAGTTATAATACTGACTGTGCCAAAATTATTAGGGCTCGTCTCTGGGTGGGCTTGAACCACCACCAACCTTCGTTTAACAGCCGAACGCACTAACTGATTGCACCACAGAGACATGATATCAGATTATCTAGTCTGTCAAACGAGCATGACAACAAATCATATGCTGGTTTTTAATACTGTTTCTATTAAAATTAAAAACAATCGTCAAAGGCAGAAATTCAACCACCAACTGTTCGGTTACCAACTGAACGCACTACCACCATGCACCACAAAGATAACGTGTCAGAAAGTCTAATCTGTGAAACGAGCATGACAAAAGTTTAATTTCAAGAGTTATAATACTGACTGTGCCAAAATATTAGGGCTCGTCTCTGGGTGGGCTTGAACCACCACCAACCTTTTGTTTAACAGTCAAACGCGCTAACCGATTGCACCACAGAGACAAGATATCAGATTATCTAATCTGTGAAACGAGCATGACAACAAATCATATGCTGGTTTTTAATACTGTTTTTATTAAATTTAAAAACAATCATCAATGGCAGAACTTCAACCACCAACTGTTCGGTTACCAACCGAACGCACTACCGCCATGCACCACAAGGATAACATGTCAGAATAGATTTAATCTGTGAAACGATCATGACAACAAATAATTTGCTGGTTTTTAATACTGCTTCTATTAAAATTAAAAACAATCGTCAATAGCAGAAATTCAACTACCAACTGTTCGGTTAGCAAACGATCGTGCTACCGACATGCGCCAAAAAGACGAGATGTCAGAATATATTTAATCTGTGAAATGAGCAAAACTAAAATTTATTTTCAAGAGTTATCAGAGTCACTGTGCCAAAATTATAAGGGCTCATCCCTGGGTGGGCTTGAACCACCAACCTTTCGGTTAACAGCCGAACGCGCTAACCGATTGCACCACAGAGACAAGATATCAGACTATTTAATCTGTGAAACGAGCAAGACAACAAATCATTTGCTGCTTTTTTAATACTGCTTCTATTAAAATTAAAAACACTCGTCAATGGCAGAAATTCCACTACCAACTGTTCGGTTACCAACCGAACGTGCTACCGCCATGCACCACAAAGATAACATGGCAGAATACCTAATCTGTTAAACGAGCATGACAAAAGTTTTAAGTACAAGAGTTATAATACTGACTGCGCCAAAATTATTAGGGCTCGTCCCTGGGTGGGCTTGAACCACCAACTTTTCGATTAACAGCCGAATGCATTAACCGATTTAGTGACAGAGACATCGTATCAGACAATTGAATCTGTGAAACGAGCATGACAACAAATCATTTGCTGGTTTTTAATACTGCTTCTATTCAAATTAAAAACAATCGTCAATGGCGGAAATTCAACTACCAACTGTTCGGTTAGCAAACGATCGTGCTACCGACATGCGCCAAAAAGACCACATGTCAGAATATATTTAATCGTTGAAATGAGCAATGCTAAAAATTATTTTCAAGACTTACAATAGTGCATGTACAAAAATTATAATGGCTTGTCCCTGGGTGGGCTTGAACCACCAACCTTTCGGTTAACAGCCGAACGCACTAACTGATTGCACCACACAGACAAGATATCAGACTATTTAACCTGTGAAACGAGCATGACAACAAATCATTTGCTGCTTTTTTAATACTGCTTCTATTAAAATTAAAAACATTGTCAATGCCAGAAGTTCAACCACCAACTGTTCGGTTACCAAACGATCGTGCTACCGACATGTGCCAAAAAGACCACATGTCAGAATATATTTAATCGTTGAAACGAGCAATGCTAAAAATTATTTTCAAGACTTACAATAGTGCATGTACAAAAATTATAATGGCTTGTCCCTGGGTGGGCTTGAACCACCAACCTTTCGGTTAACAACCGAACGCACTAACCGATTGCACCACAGAGACAAGATATCAGACTATTTAATCTGTGAAACGAGCATGACAACAAAACATTTGCTGGTTTTTAATACTATTTCTATTAAAATTAAAAACAATCGTCAACGCCAGAAGTTCAACCACCAACTGTTCGGTTACCAACCGAACGTGCTACCACCATGCACCACAAAGATAACATGGCAGAATATATTTAATCTGTGAAATGAGCAACACTAAAAATTGTTTTCAAGAGTTTTCTTAGTGATTGTGCCAAAATTATAAGGGCTCATCCCTGGGTGGGCTTGAACCACCAACCTTTCGGTTAACAGTCGAACACGCTAACCGAATGCACCACAGAGAAAAGATATCAGACTATTTAATCTGTGAAACGAGCATGACAACAAATCATTTGCTGGTTTTTAATACTGCTTCTATTAAAATTAAAAACAATCGTCAATAGCAGAAATTCAACTAGCAACTGTTCGGTTAGCAAACGATCGTGCTACCGACATGCGCCAAAAAGACGAGATGTCAGAATATATTTAATCTGTGAAATGAGCAATACTAAAATTTATTTTCAAGAGTTATCAGAGTCACTGTGCCAAAATTATAAGGGCTCATCCCTGGGTGGGCTTGAACCACCAACCTTTCGGTTAACAGCCGAACGCGCTAACCGATTGCACCACAGAGACAAGATATCAGACTATTTAATCTGTGAAACGAGCATGACAACAAATCATTTGCTGCTTTTTTAATACCGCTTCTATTAAAATTAAAAACAATCGTCAATGGCAGAAATTCAACTACCAACTGTTCGGTTACCAACCGAACGTGCTACCGCCAAGCACCAAAAAGATAACATGGCAGAATACCTAATCTGTTAAACGAGCATGACAAAAGTTTTAAGTACAGGAGTTATAATACTGACTGTGCCAAAATTATTAGGGCTCATCCCTGGGTGGGCTTGAACCACCAACCTTTCGGTTAACAGCCAAACGCACTAACCGATTGCACCACAGAGACAAGATATGAGATTATTTAATCTGTGAAACGAGCATGACAACAAATCATTTACTGGTTTCGAAGACTGTTTGTATTAAAATAAAAAACAATCATCAATGGCAGAAATTCAACCACCAACTGTTCGGTTACCAACCGATCATGCTACCACCATGCACCACAAAGATAACATGTCAGAATATATTTAATCTGTGAAACGAGCATGACAAAAGTTTTAATTTCAAGAGTTATAATACTGACTGTGCCAGAGTTATTAGGGCTCGTCCCTGGGTGGGCTTGAACCACCAAACCTTCGGTAAACAGCCGAGTGCACTAACCGATTGCACCACAGAGACAAGATATCAGATTGTTTAATCTTTGAAACGAGCATGACAACAAATCATTTGCTGGTTTTTAATACTATTTCTATTAAAATTAAATACAATCGCCAATGGCAGAAATTCAACCACCAACTGTTCGGTTACCAACCGATCATGCTACCAACATGTGCCACACAGATAAAATGTCAGTATATATTTAATCTGTGAAACGAGCAATACTAAAGTTTATTTTGAAGAGTTATAATACTGCATGTGCCAAAATTATAAGGGCTCGTCCCTGAGTGGGCTTGAACCACCAACCTTTCGGTTAACAGCTGAACGCGCTAACCGATTGCACCACGGAGACAAGATATCAGACTATTCAATCTGTAAAACGAGCGTGACAACAAATCATTTGCTGGCTTTTAATACTGTTTCTATTAAAATTAAAAACAATCATCATTGGCAGAAAGTCAACCACAAACCGTTCGGTTACGAACCGAACGCACTAACCGATTGCACCACAGAGACAAGATATCAGATTATCTAATCTGTGAAACGAGCATGAAAACAAATCATTTGCTGGTATTTAATAGTGTTTCTGTTAAAAATAAAAACAATCGTCAATGGCAGAACTTCAACCACCAACTGTTCGGTTACCAAACGATTGTGCTACCGACGTGTGCCAAAAAGACAACATGTCAGAATATATTTCATCTGTGAAACAAGCAATACTAAAAGTTATTTTCATGACTTACATTTGTGCATTTGCCAAAATTATAAGGGCTCGACCTTGGGTGGGCTTGAACCACCAACCTTTCGGTTAACAACCGAACACACTCACCGATTGCACCACAGATACAAGATATCAGACTATTTAATCTGTGAAACGAGCATGACAACAAATCATTTGCTGGCTTTTAATACTGTTTCTATTAACTTTAAATACACTCGTCAATGGCAGAAACTCGACCACCAACTGTTGGGTTACCAACCGATCGTGCTACCGACATGTGCCACAAAGATAACTTGTCAGTATATATTTAATCTGTGAAACGAGCATGACAAAAGTTTTAATTTAAAGAGCTATAATAATGACTGTGCCAAAACTATTAGGGCTCGTTCCTGGGTAGGCTTGAACCACCAACTTTTCGATTAACAGCCAAACGCATCAACCGATTTAGTGACAGAGACAAGATATAAGATTATTTAATCTGTGAAACGAGCATAAAAACAAATCATTTGCTGGTTTTTAATACGGTTTCTATTAAAATTAAAAACAATCATCAATGGCAGAAATTCGACCACCAACTGTTCGGTTACCAACTGAACTCGCTACCACCATGCACCACAAAGATAACGTGTCAGAAAGTCTAATCTGTGAAACGAGCATGACAAAAGTTTTAATTTCAAGAGTTATAATACTGACTGTGCCAAAACTATTAGGGCTCGTCCCTGGGTGGGCTTGAACCACCAATTTTTCGATTAACAGCCGAACGCATCAACCGATTTAGTGACAGAGACAAGATATCAGATTATTTAATCTGTGAAACGAGCATGACAACAAATCATTTGCTGGTTTTTAATACTGTTTCTATTTAAATTAAAAACAATCGTCAAAGGCAGAAATTCAACCACCAACTGTTCGGTTACCAACTGAACGCACTACCACCATGCACCACAAAGATAACGTGTCAGAAAGTCTAATCTGTGAAACGAGCATGACAAAAGTTTAATTTCAAGAGTTATAATACTGACTGTGCCAAAATTATTAAGGCTCGTCTCTGGGTGGGCTTGAACCACCACCAAACTTTCGTTTAACAGCCGAACGCACTAACTGATTGCACCACAAAGACATGATATCAGATTATCTAGTCTGTCAAACGAGCATGACAACAAATCATTTGCTGGGTTTTAATACTGTTTTTATTAAAATTAAAAACAATCATCAATGGCAGAAATTCGACCACCAACTGTTCGGTTACCAACCGAACGCACTACCACCATGCACCAGAAGGATAACATGTCAGAATAGATTTAGTCTGTGAAACGATCAATACTGAAACTTATCTTCAAGAGTTGCGATACCGTATGTGCCAAAATTATAAGGGCTTATCCTTGGGTCGGCTTGAACCACCAACCTTTCGGTTAACAGTCGAACGCGCTAATCGATTGCGCCGCAGAGACAAGATATCAGACTATTCAATCTGCGAAACGAGCATGACAACAAATCATATGCTGGTTTTTAATACTGTTTTTTATTAAATTTAAAAACAATCGTCAATGGCAGAAATTCAACCACCAACTGTTTGGTTACCAACCGAACGCACTACCGCCATGCACCACAAGGATAACATGTCAGAATAGATTTAATCTGTGAAACGATCAATACCGAAATTTATCTTCGAGAGTTGCAATACCGTATGTGCCAAAATTATAAGGGCTCATCTTTGGGTGGGCTTGAACAACCAACCTTTTGGTTAACAACCAAACACGCTAACCGATTACACCACAGATACAAGAAATCAGACTATTTAATCTGTGAAACGAGCATGACAACAAACCATTTGCTGGTTTCGATTACTGTTTTTATTAAAATAAAAAACCATTGTCAATGGCAGAATTTCAACCACCAACTGTTCGGTTACCAACCAAACGCAGTACCACCCTGCACCACAAAGATAACGTGTCAGAATATCTTATCTGTGAAACGAGCATGACAAAAGTTTGATTTCAACAGTTATAATACTGACTGTGCCAGAATTGTTAGGGCTCGTCCCTGGGTGGGCTTGAACCACCAACCTTTCGGTTAACAGCCAAACACACTAACCGATTGCACCACAGAGACAAGATGTGAGATAATTTAATCTGTGAAACGAGCATGACAACAAATCATTTACTGGTTTCGAATACTGTTTGTATTAAAATAAAAAACAATCATCAATGGCAGAAATTCAACCACCAACTGTTCGGTTACCAACCGATCGTGCTACCGACATGCGCCACAAAGATAACATGTCAGAATATATTTAATCTGTGAAACGAGCATGACAATAGTTTCAATTTCAAGAGTTATAATACTGACTGTGCCAAAATTATTAGGGCTCGTCCCTGGGTGGGCTTGAACCACCTATTTTTCGATTAACAGCCGAACGCATCAACCGATTTAGTGACAGAGACAAGATATCAGATTATTTAATCTGTGAAACGAGCGTGACAACAAAAAATTTGCTGGTTTTTAATACTGTTTCTATTAAAATTAAAAACAATCGTCAAAGGCAGAAGTTCAACCACCAACTGTTCGGTTACCAACTGAACGCGCTACCACCATGCACCACAAAGATAACGTGTCAGAAAGTCTAATCTGTGGAACGAGCATGACAAAAGTTTAATTTCAAGAGTTATAATACTGACTGTGCCAAAATTATCAGGGCTCGTCTCTGGGTGGGCTTGAACCACCACCAACCTTTCGTTTAACAGCCGAACGCACTAACTGATTGCACCACAGAGACATGATATCAGATTATCTAGTCTGTCAAACGAGCATGACAACAAATCATTTGCTGGGTTTTAATACTGTTTTTATTAAAATTAAAAACAATCGTCAATGGCAGAAATTCAACCACCAACTGTTTGGTTACCAACCGATCATGCTACCAACATGTGCCACAAAGATAAAATGTCAGTATATATTTAATCTGTGAATCGAGCAATACTAAAGTTTATTTTGAAGAGTTACAACACTGCATGTGCCAAAATTATAAGGGCTTGTCCCTGGGTGGGCTTGAACCACCAACCTTTCGGTTAACAGCCGAACGCGCTAACTGATTGCACAACAGAGACAAGATATCAGACTATTCCATCTGTAAAACGAGCATGACAACAAATCATTTGCTGGCTTTTAATACTGTTTCTATTAAAATCAAAAACAATCATCAATGGCAGAAAGTCAACCACCAACCGTTCGGTTACCACCCAAACCTGCTACCGACATGTGCCACAAAGATAACATGCCATAATATATTTAATCTGTGAAACGAGCAATGCTAAAATTTATTTCCAAGACTCACAATACTGCATGTGCCAAAACTATAAGGGCTCATCCTTTGGTGGGCTTGAACCACCAACCTTTCGGTTAACAGCCGAACGCACTAACCGATTGCACCACAGAGACAAGATATCAGACTATTTAATCTGTGAAACGAGCATGACAACAAATCCTTTGCTGGTTTTTAATACTGTTTCTATTAAACTTAAAAACAATCATCAATGGCAGAAATTCAACTACCAACTGTTCGGTTACCAACCGATCGTGCTACTGACATGTGCCACAAAGATAACATGCCAGAATATATTTCTTCTGTGAAACGAGCAATACTAAAAGTTATTTTCATGTCTTACATTTGTGCATTTGCCAAAATTATAAGGGCTCGACCTTGGGTGGGCTTGAACCACCAACCTTTCGTTTAACAACCGAACACACTAACCGATTGCACCACAGATACAAGATATCAGACTATTTAATCTGTGAAACGAGCATGACAACAAATCTTTTGCTGGCTTTTAATACTGTTTCTATTAACTTTAAATACACTCGTCAATGGCAGAAACTCGACCACCAACTGTTGGGTTACCAACCGATCGTGCTACCGACATGCGCCACAAAGATAACATGTCAGAATATATTTAATCTGTGAAACGAGCATGACAAAAGTTTTAATTTCAAGAGTTATAATACTGACTGTGCCAAAATTATTAGGGCTCATCCCTGGGTGGGCTTGAACCACCAATTTTTCGATTAACAGCCGAACGCATCAACCGATTTAGTGACAGAGACAAGATATCAGATTATTTAATCTGTGAAACGAGCATGACAACAAATCATTTGCTGGTTTTTAATACTGTTTCTATTAAAATTAAAAACAATCGTCAAAGGCAGAAATTCAACCACCAACTGTTCGGTTACCAACTGAACGCGCTACCACCATGCACCACAAAGATAACGTGTCAGAAAGTCTAATCTGTGAAACGAGCATAACAAAAGTTTAATTTCAAGAGTTATAATACTGACTGCGCCAAAATTATTAGGGCTCGTCTCTGGGTGGGCTTGAACCACCACCAACCTTTCGTTTAACAGCCGAACGCACTAACTGATTGCACCACAGAGACATGATATCAGATTATCTAGTCTGTCAAACGAGCATGACAACAAATCATTTGCTGGGTTTTAATACTGTTTTTTTAAAATTAAAAACGATCATCAATGGCAGAAATTCAACCACCAACTGTTCGGTTACCAACCGAACGCACTACCACCATGCACCAGAAGGATAACATGTCAGAATAGATTTAATCTGTGAAACGATCAATACTGAAACTTATCTTCAAGAGTTGCAATACCGTATGTGCCAAAATTATAAGGGCTTATCCTTGGGTGGGCTTGAACCACCAACCTTTCGGTTAACAGTCGAACGCAGTAACCGATTGCGCCGCAGAGACAAGATATCAGACTATTCAATCTGCGAAACGAGCATGAGAACAAATCATATGCTGGTTTTTAATACTGTTTTTATTAAAATTAAAAACAATCATCAATGGCAGAAATTCAACCACCAACTGTTTGGTTGCCAACCGAACGCACTACCACCATGCACCACAAGGATAACATGTCAGAATAGATTTAATCTGTGAAACGATCAATACTGAAATTTGTCTTCAAGAGTTGCAATACCGTATGTGCAAAAAATGTAAGGGCTTATCCCTGGGTGGGCTTGAACCACCAACTGTTCGGTTAACAGTCGAACGCGCTAACCGATTGCACAACAGAGACAAGATATCAGACTATTCAATCTGCGAAACGAGCATGACAACAAATCATATGCTGGTTTTTAATACTGTTTTTATTAAAATTAAAAACAATCGTCAATGGCAGAAATTCAACCACCAACTGTTTGGTTACCAACCGAACGCACTACCACCATGCACCACAAGGATAACATGTCAGAATAGAATTAATCTGTGAAACGATCAATACTGAAATTTATCTTCAAGAGTTGCAATACCATATGTGCCAAAATTATAAGGGCTCATCTTTGGGTGGGCTTGAACAACCAACCTTTCGGTTAACAACCAAACACGCTAACCGATTACACCACAGATACAATATATCAGACTATTTAATCTGTGAAACGAGCATGACAACAAACCATTTGCTGGTTTCGAATACTGTTTTTATTAAAATAAAAAACGATTGTCAATGGCAGAATTTCAACCACCAACTGTTCGGTTACCAACCAAACGCAGTACCACCTTGCACCACAAAGATAACGTGTCAGAATATCTAATCTGTGAAACGAGCATGACAAAAGTTTGATTTCAACAGTTATAATACTGACTGTGCCAAAATTATAAGGGCTCATCCCTGGGTGGGCTTGAACCACCAACCTTTCGGTTAACAGCCAAACACACTAACCGATTGCACCACAGAGACAAGATATAAGATAATTTAATCTGTGAAACGAGCATGACAACAAATCATTTACTGGTTTCGAAGACTGTTTGTATTAAAATAAAAAACAATCATCAATGGCAGAAATTCAACCACCAACTGTTCGGTTACCAACCGATCATGCTACCACCATGCACCACAAAGATAACATGTCAGAATATATTTAATCTGTGAAACGAGTATGACAAAAGTTTTAATTTCAAGAGTTATAATACTGACTGTGCCAGAATTATTAGGGCTCGTCCCTGGGTGGGCTTGAACCACCAAACCTTCGGTTAACAGCCGAATGCGCTAACCGATTGCACCACAGAGACAAGATATCAGATTATTTAATCTTTGAAACGAGCATGACAACAAATCGTTTGCTGGTTTTTAATACTATTTCTATTAAAATTAAATACAATCGCCAATGGCAGAAATTCAACCACCAACTGTTCGGTTACCAACCGATCATGCTACCAACATATGCCACAAAGATAAAATGTCAGTATATATTTAATCTGTGAAACGAGCAATACTAAAAATTGTTTTCAAAAGTTTTTATACTGATTGAATCAAAATTATAAGGGCTCGTCCCTTGATGGGCTTGAACCACCAACCTTTCGGTTAACAGCCGATAGCACTCACCGATTGCACCACAAAAACAAGACATCGTACCAATTATTTTGTAAAACGAGCATGACAACAAATCATTTGCTGGTGTTTACCACTGTTTCAATTAAAATTAAAAAACATCATCAATGGCAGAAATTCAACCACCAACAGTTCAGTTACCAACCGAACGCACTACTAACATGTGCCACAAAGATAACATGTCAGATTATCTAAGCATTGAAACAAGCATGACACAAATTTATTATCCAGAGTTACAATACCGTATGTGCCAAAAGTATAAGGGCTCATCCCTGGGTGGGCTTGAACCACCAACCTTTCGGTTAACAGCCGAACGCGCTAACCGATTGCACCACAGAGACAAGATATCAGACTATTCAATCTGTAAAACGAGCATGACAACAAATCATTTGCTGGCTTTTAATACTGTTTCTATTAAAATTAAAAACAATCATCAATGGCAGAAAGTCAACCACCAACCGTTCGGTTACGAACCGAACGTGCTACCGCCATGCACCACAAAGATAACATGTCAGAATATCTAATCTGTGAAACAAGCGTGACAAAAGTTTAATTTCAACAGTTATAATACTGACTGTGCCAAAATTATTAGGGTTCATCCCTGGGTGGGCTTGAACCTCCAAACCTTCGGTTAACAGCCAAATGCGCTAACGGATTGCATCACAGAGACAAGATATCAGATTATTTAATCTTTGAAACGAGCATGACAACAAATCATTTGCTGGCTTTTTAATACTGTTTCTATTAACCTTAAAAACAATCGTCAAAGGCAGAAATTCAACCACCAACTGTTTGGTTACCAACCGATCATGCTACCAACATGTGCCACAAAGATAAAATGTCAGTATATATTTAATCTGTGAATCGAGCAATACTAAAGTTTATTTTGAAGAGTTACAACACTGCATGTGCCAAAATTATAAGGGCTTGTCCCTGGGTGGGCTTGAACCACCAACCTTTCGGTTAACAGCCGAACGCGCTAACTGATTGCACACCAGAGACAAGATATCAGACTATTCCATCTGTAAAACGAGCATGACAACAAATCATTTGCTGGCTTTTAATACTGTTTCTATTAAAATTAAAAACAATCATCAATGGCAGAAAGTCAACCACCAACCGTTCGGTTACCACCCAAACCTGCTACCGACATGTGCCACAAAGATAACATGCCATAATATATTTAATCTGTGAAACGAGCAATGCTAAAATTTATTTCCAAGACTCACAATACTGCATGTGCCAAAACTATAAGGGCTCATCCTTTGGTGGGCTTGAACCACCAACCTTTCGGTTAACAGCCGAACGCACTAACCGATTGCACCACAGAGACAAGATATCAGACTATTTAATCTGTGAAACGAGCATGACAACAAATCGTTTGCTGGTTTTCAATACTGTTTCTATTAACCTTAAAAACAATCATCAATGGCAGAGATTCAACCACCAACTGTTCGGTTACCAACCGATCGTGCTATTGACATGTGCCACAAAGATAACATGCCAGAATATATTTAATCTGTAAAATAAGCAATACTAAAATTCATTTTCAAGAGTTATCATGGTGACTGTGCCAAAATTATAAGGGCTCGTCCCTGGGTGGGCTTGAACCACCAAACTTTCGGTTAACAGCCGAACGCACTAACCGATTGCACCACAGAGACAAGATATCAGATTATTTAATCTGTGAAACGAGCATGACAACAAATCATTTGCTGGTAATTAATACTGTTTCTATTAAAATTAAAAACAATCGTCAATGGCAGAAATTCAACCCCCAACAGTTCGGTTACCAGCTGAACGTGCTACCAACATGTGCCACAAAGATAAAATGTCAGTATATATTTAATCTGTGAAACGAGCAATACTAAAAATTGTTTTAAAAAGTTTTTATACTGATTGTATCAAAATTATAAGGGCTCGTCCATTGATGGGCTTGAACCACCAACCTTTCGGTTAACAGCCGATAGCACTCACCGATTGCACCACAAACACAAGACATCGTACTATTTATTTTGTAAAACGAGCATGACAACAAATCATTTGCTGGTTTTTACCACTGTTTCAATTAAAATTAAAAAACATCATCAATGGCGGAAATTCAACCACCAACAGTTCAGTTACCAACCGAATGCACTACTAACATGTGCCACAAAGACAACATGTCAGATTATCTAAGCATTACACAAATTTATTATGCAGAGTTACAATACCGTATGTGCCAAGATTATAAGGGCTCGTCCCTGGGTGGGCTTGAACCACCAACCTTTCGGTTAACAGCCGATTGCGCTAACCGATTGCACCACAGAGACAAGATATCAGACTATTCAATCTGTAAAACGAGCATGACAAAAAATCATTTGCTGGCTTTTAAAACTGTTTCTATTAAAATTAAAAACAATCATCAATGGCAGAAAGTCAACCACCAACCGTTCGGTTACGAACCGAACGCGCTACCGCCATGCACCACAAAGATAACATGTCAGAATATCTAATCTGTGAAACAAGCGTGACAAAAGTTTAATTTCAACAGTTTTCATACTGACTGTGCCAAAATTATTAGGGTTCATCCCTGGGTGGGCTTGAACCACCAAACCTTCGGTTAACAGCCGAATGCGCTAACCGATTGCGCCACAGAGACAAGATATCTGATTATTTAATCTTTGAAACGAGCAAGACAACAAATCATTTGCTGGTTTTTAATACTGTTTCTATTAACTTTAAAAACAATCGTCAATGGCAGAAATTCAACCACCAACTGTTTGGTTACCAACCGATCATGCTACCAACATGCGCCACAAAGATAAAATGTCAGTATATATTTGATCTGTGAAACGAGCAATACTAAAGTTTATTTTGAAGAGTTACAATACTGCATGTGCCAAAATTATAAGGGCTCATCCCTGGGTGGGCTTGAACCACCAACCTTTCGGTTAACAGCCGAACACACTAACTGATTGCACAACAGAGACAAGATATCAGACTATTCCATCTGTGAAACGAGCATGACAACAAATCATTTGCTGGCTTTTAATACTGTTTCTATTAAAATTAAAAACAATCATCAATGGCAGAAAGTCAACCACCAACCGTTCGGTTACCACCCAAACCTGCTACTGACATGTGCCACAAAGATAACATGCCAGAATATATTTAATCTGTAAAATGAGCAATACTAAAATTCATTTTCAAGAGTTATCATAGTGACTGTGCCAAAATTATAAGGGCTCGTCCCTGGGTGGGCTTGAACCACCAAACTTTCGGTTAACAGCCGAACGCACTAACCGATTGCACCACAGAGACAAGATATCAGATTATTTAATCTGTGAAACGAGCATGACAACAAATCATTTGCTGGTATTTAATACTGTTTCTATTAAAATTAAAAACAATCATCAATGGCAGAAATTCAACCACCAACTGTTTGGTTACCAAACGATCGTGCTACTGACATGTGCCACAAAGATAACATGCCAGAATATATTTAATCTGTAAAATGAGCAATACTAAAATTTATTTTCAAGAGTTATCATAGTGACTGCGCCAAAATTATAAGGGCTCGTCCCTGGGTGGGCTTGAACCACCAAACTTTCGGTTAACAGCCAAACGCACTAACCGATTGCACCACAGAGACAAGATATCAGATTATTTAATCTGTGAAACGAGCATGACAACAAATCATTTGCTGGTAATTAATACTGTTTCTATTAAAATTAAAAACAATCGTCAATGGCAGAAATTCAACCCCCAACAGTTCGGTTACCAGCTGAACGTGCTACCAACATGTGCCACAAAGATAAAATGTCAGTATATATTTAATCTGTGAACCGAGCAATACTAAAATTTATTTTCAAGAATTAGAATACTGCATGTGCCAAAACTATAAGGGCTCATCCTTTGGTGGGTTTGAACCACCAACATTTCGGTCAACAGTCGAATGCACTATCCGATTGCACCACAGAGACAAGATATCAGACCATTTAATCTGTGAAACGAGCATGACAACAAATCATTTGCTGGTTTTTAATACTGTTTCTATTAACTTTAAAAACAATCATCAATGGCAGAAATTCAACCACCAACTGTTTGGTTACCAACCGATCGCGCTACTGACATGTGCCACAAAGATAAAATGTCAGTATATATTTAATCTGTGAAATGAGCAATACTAAAGTTTATTTTGAAGAGTTACAATACTGCATGTGCCAAAATTATAAGGGCTCGTCCCTGGGTGGGCTTGAACCACCAACCTTTCGGTTAACAGCCAAACGCGCTTACCGATTCCTCCACAAAGACAAGATATCAGACTATTCAATCTGTAAACCGAGCATGACAACAAATCTTTTGGTGGCTTTTAATACTGTTTCTATTAAAATTAAAAACAATCATCAATGGCAGAAATTCAACCACCAACTGTTCGGTTACCAACCGAACGCGCTACCGCCATCCACCACAAAGATAACATGTCAGAATATCTAATCTGCGAAACGAGCATGCCAAAAGTTTTAATTTCAAGAGTTATAATACTGCCTGTGCCAAAATTATTAGTGCTCGTCCCTGGGTGGGCTTGAACCACCAAAACTTCGGTTAACAGCCGAATGCGCTAACCGATTGCACCACAGAGACAAGATATAAGAGTATTTAATCTTTGAAACGAGCATGAAAACAAATCATTTCCTGGTTTTTTATGTTGTTCCTACTAAAATTAAAAACAATCGTCAATGCAGAAATTCAACCACCAACTGTTCGGTTACCACCCAAACCTGCTACCGACATGTGCCACAAAGATAACATGCCAGAATATATTTAATGTGTGAAACGAGCAATGCTAAAGTTTTTTTCCAAGACTCACAATACCTCATGTGCCAAAACTATAAGGGCTCATCCTTTGGTGGGCTTGAACCACCAACCTTTCGGTCCACAGCCAAACGCACAAACCGATTGCACCACAGAGAAAAGAAATCAGACTATTTAATCTGTGAAACGAGCATGACAAAAAATCATTTGCTGGTTTTTAATACTGTTTCTATTAACTTTAAAAACAATCATCAATGGCAGAAATTCAACCACCAACTGTTCGGTTACCAACCGATCGCGCTACTGACATGTGCCACAAAGATAACATGCCAGAATATATTTAATCTGTAAAATGAGCAATACTAAAATTTATTTTCAAGAGTTATCATAGTGACTGTGCCAAAATTATAAGGGCTCGTCCCTGGGTGGGCTTGAACCACCAAACTTTCGGTTAACAGCCGAACGCACTAACCGATTGCACCACAGAGACAAGATATCAGATTATTTAATCTGTGAAACGAGCATGACAACAAATCATTTGTTGGTATATAATACTGTTTCTATTAAAAATAAAAACAATCGTCAATGGCAGAAATTCAACCACCAACAGTTCAGTTACCAACCGAACGCGCTACTAACATGTGCCACAAAGATAACATGTCAGAATATCTAAGCATTGAAACAAGCATGACACAAATTTATTATCCAGAGTTACAATACCGTATGTGCCAAGATTATAAGGGCTCATCCCTGGGTGGGCTTGAACCACCAACCTTTCGGTTAACAGCCGAACGCACTATCCGATTGCACCACAGAGACAAGATATCAGACTATTCAATCTGTGAAACAAGCATGACAAGAAATCATTTGCTGGTTTTTTATACCGTTTCTATTAAAATTACAAACAATCATCAATGGCAGAAATTCAACCACCAACTGTTCGGTTACCAACTGATCGTGCTACAGACATGTGCCACAAAGGTAACATGTCAGAATATATTTAATCTGTGAAATGAGCAATACTAAAATTGGTTTTCAAGAGTTACAATACTGCATGTGCCAAAATTATAAGAGCTCGTTCCTGGGTGGGCTTGAACCACCAACCTTTCGGTTAATGGGAAAAACGCACTGACTGATCGCATCACAGAGACCACATATGAGACTATTTATTTTTTGAAATGAGTATGACAACAACTCATATAGTGGTTTATAATACGCTTTGTATTAAAATCAAATACAAACGTCTATGAGAGAAATTGAACCAACAATTGTTCGATTACCAACTGAAGGTGCTACCGGAATACACCACAAAGAGAACATGTCGGAATATCGAATCTGTGAAACGAGCATGTCAAAAAAATTGTTTTCAAAATTTTTGATACTGAGTGTAACAAAATTGTAAGGGCTCATCCCGTGAGTGGCTTGAAATACCATCCTTTTGGTTAACAGCCGAACGCGCTAACCGATTGCACCACAGAGACAAGATATCAGACTATTTAATCTATGAAACGAGCATGACAACAAATCATTTGCTTGTTTTTTATACTGTTTATATTAAAATTAAAAACAATCGTCAATGGCAGAAACTCAACCACTAACTGTTTGCTTACCAACTGATCGTTCTCCCGACATGTGCCACAAAGATAACATGTCAGAATATATTTAATCTGTGAAACGAGCAATACTAAAAATTGTTTTCAAGAGTTACAATACTGCATGTACCAAAATTATAAGGGCTCGTCCTTTGATGGGCTTGAACCACCTACCTTTTAATTAACAGCCGAACGCCCTAACCGAGTGCACCACAGAGACAAGATATCAGTCTATTTATTCTGTAAAGCGAGCATGACAACAAATCATTTGCTGGTTTTTAATATCGTATGCGTTAAATTTAAAAACCATCATCAATGAGAGGAATTGAACCACCAACTGTTCAGTTGCCAACCGAACATGCTATCGACATGTGCCACAAAGATAACATGTCAGAGTATCTAATCTGTGAAATTTGCATGACAAAAAATTTATTTTTAAGAGTTTTAATACTGATTGTGTCAAAATTGTAAGGGCTCGTCCCTAGGTGGGCTTGAACCACCAACCTTTTGGTTAACAGCTGAACGCACTACCCGATTGCACCACAGTGACAAGATATGAGACTAATAAATCTGTGAAACGAGCATGACAACAAATCATTTTCTGGTTTTTCGTACTGTTTGTATTAAAATTAAAAACGATTGTCTATGGCAGACTTACTACAAAAGTGAGTACAGAGAGTAAAAGGATTATTACATAAGAATTACATAACAGATGAGTAAGCCAATATGAACAAAGAGTCTGACAACGGCTATATACAAATACAAGATAATGACTGGTCAATGTCAATAACCAGTACATTTTCAACACTCCCACATAGTTTTGACATGTTGAGCCTGGCTTACATACTCATCAATTCCATAGCGAACTGGAGGTCTACTTTTCCGAGCAGATAAGCTTCGCTGTTGCCCTTCACCAATGCATTGACCAGAGAAGTTAGGAGTTGTCTGTTCATTTACTGAATGTTCAACAACAATAGATTTCTGCTTGATTTATTGGTCGCATGATGGTTTAACGGTGTTTGTAAAGTTCGTTTCATCAAATACCCCATCTCGCCTTGTAGTGACTTTACCGGTCAATTCATCAAGCAGGCGGTATGCCTTTGACTGTTTGCGGTATCTTATAAACCTTAGCTTCTGGCACTTCTTGTCAATTTTCTGTCGTAGTTGATCTGGAACATGAGCATAAGCAATACATTCAAACACCCTTAGATTGTCTACGTTGGGTTGGCGTTCATACCACTTCTCATACGGCGTGAGATCATTCTTGTGTGAAGAAGTGGGAAGCCCAGTATTGCTTTGACAATTCAGCATAGCACAACATTGAACGTGCTGCTTCACACAGAGTTATATTCATTTGCTCAGCAACACCATTATGTGCTGGTGAGTATGCTGATGTGAGTTCATGATGAATACTTTTAGATTTCAAGTAGTCAGTAATTTCTTGAGACAAGTATTTACCACCTCTCTCTGATCTCAGTGTTTGAATGGTTTCTCCAGATTGGTTCGCTGTATATGCTTCAAACTCTTTGAATTTCTATGGTACCTCACATTTGTTTCTAAGAAAATACACAGCACAGCATCTAGAAAAATAGTCTATAAAAGTAACAAAATATTTGCTACCTCCATTTGATTCTGTTTCCATTGGACAAACTTCGGAATGTACTAGTTCTATCTTACGGGTAGCCTTGATATCTCCCACAGGTTGGAAGGGTTCACGAGTCATTTTCCCTTCAGCACAGTCTTCACAGAAGGAAATGTTCATTGCAGGTAAGCTTGTTGCACAGACTATATTTCCTTTGTTCAGTTTTTTCAGATTAGAGTCATTCACATGTACTAAACGGTGATGCCAAATCTCTGTGCTAGCAGTGTTTGCATAACGAGTTTCAGTTTGTACACAGTCTAGACTGAACAGCTTATTAGCTGGTGATCCCATGGCCCTAACTCGACCCCTAGAATCTTTAATCCAACATCGAGTATGGCCGAACTGAACAATGTAGCCTTTCTTAGCGGCAGCTCGAACTGAAAATAAAATGCTACTTAGCTGAGGGACATGAAATACATTGTAAAATACAGCTGCACATTGAACTCTACAATTGAGCTTTAGCATTACTTTTACAGTACCAACTCCCACAGCTTCAACTGTTTGACCATCACCTAAGCTAACCGTTTTTATCTGTTCTAGCTTCTTGTAGCTATTAAAACTTTCCCTGTTAGGTGACATATGACACGATGCTCCAGAGTCAATTAGCCAGGGTGAGCTACTGTGCAATGAAAATGTGTTGCCATGATGAGTGATAAATGTAAATTCATGGCCTACACAGTCATTGTCACTTCAAATACAGTTTTTCTACATTCACTTACTAACTGCGAGTTCGGTCGCCGTCTGTCCTCTGAGCATCCTGGTGACTTGTGCCCACGTTATTACAGTTGTAGCAAATAATAGGTTTTCTGGATCTAGTCCGCTTTCTTGACACCAATGCAGAGTCAGATGCACTGGCAGAAGTAGATTCATTTGAGTTTCGCTCATTACCTTTCAACTCTTCATTTATCAATGACTGCTGGGCAAACTCAAGACTCAAGTTGTTTACTCTTGCTTCTAATGCTGTTGCAAGATGAGCATAGCTGTTTGGAAGGCTGCCTAAAAGCGTGACTACTTGATCTTCTTCAGAAATTGGTGCATCGATAGCCGCGAGTTTATCTGAAAGTCCTTTCATGTTTTTCAAGTGCTGTTCTAGAGGTGTACCCTCCTTCATTACTGTACTGAAATATTGTTTCTTAAGAAATAACTTGTTTCCTAGTGTATTGCGTTCAGAATGGTTTGGAAGCCGCTTCAATTCTACATCAGGTGCTTCTGTATCTGTTAGCAGGTAGAGAAGTTCAGTACTAACAGACAGAGGAATTACTGAGAAAGCCTTACGATACCTGGATGTAAAAGCAGTTTTCATCGCTTGATCAGTCGAACATTCTGGTGCTTTCTCAGTACCATCCATGATATCATACAGATCCTTCACCAGCAAAATGTGTTTCATCTGAAACTTCCATGTCTGATAGTTCTGACTGTCCAACTTACCTATCGTCCATTTATGACTATCTATTGAAAATTGAGAGATACAATCTAAGTTCTGGTTCAGTAGTCCTTGTTTTACTGTTCCTGATATCTATTGCTTAACTGCTGGTTCACCAGTCGTTGGTCAGTCAGTATAATAGCCGATCGTCTTTTTTCTGGTATCAAACTCGTGTACAGCTTCATTGGTTGCCTGTCAAGGGCCATAACCTGTTAATCTTGTATACTTGAGAGCTAAACAGGGGCTGACTGTCTACAAAAGTGAGACAAGAGAGTAAAAGGATTATTACAAAAGAATTACATAACGGATGAGTAAGCCAATATGAACAAAGAGTCTGACAACAGCTATATACAAATACAAGATAATGACTGGTCAATGACAACAACTAGTACATATTCAACAGAAAGTGAACCACCAACTGTTTGGTTACCAACCTAACGTGCAACCGGAATGTGTCACAAAGATAAGATGTCAGAATATCTAATCTGTGAAATGAGCATGACAAAAATTATTTTTAAGAGTTTTAATACTGATTGTGTCAAAATTGTTAGGGCTCGACCCTGGGTGGGCTTGAACCACCAATTTTTCGATTAACAGCCGAACGCACTAACCGATTTAGCCACAGAGACAACATATCAGACTATTTAATCTTTGAAACGAGTATGACAACATATCATTTGCTGGTTTTTAATACTGTTTGTATCAAAATTAAAAATAATCGTCTGTGAGAGGAATGTAACAACCAACTGTTCGGTTACCAACCAAACGTGATACCGGAATGCACCACAAAGATAACAGGTCAGAATATATTTCATCTGTGAAATGAGCATGAAAAAATTTTATTTTCAAGAGTTATAATACTGATTGTATAGATATTATAAGGGCTCGTCCCTGGTTGGGCTTGAACCACCAACCTTTCGGTTAACGGCCGAACGCGCTAACCGATTCCACCACAGAGATAAGATAT
The DNA here is from genome assembly GCF_963576615.1 of Watersipora subatra. Classification (NCBI taxonomy): domain Eukaryota; kingdom Metazoa; phylum Bryozoa; class Gymnolaemata; order Cheilostomatida; family Watersiporidae; genus Watersipora; species Watersipora subatra. The sequence goes on from NC_088715.1 coordinate 25,838,951, forward strand.
CAGACTATTCAATCTGTAAAACGAGCATGACAACTAATCATTTGGTGGCTTTTAATACTGTTTCTATTAAAATTAAAAACAATCATCAATGGCAGAAATTCAACCACCAACTGTTCGGTTACCAACCGAACGCACTACCACCATGCACCACAAAGATAACATGTCAGAATATTTAATCTGTGAAACGAGCATGACAAAAGTTTAATTTCAACAGTTATAACACTGGCTGTGCCAAAATTATTAGGGCTCGTCCCTGGGTGGGCTTGAACCAGCAAACTTTCGGTTAACAGCCAAATGCGCTAACCGATTGCACCACAGTGACAAGATATCAGATTATTTAATCTTTGAAACGAGCATGACAACAAATCATTTCCTGGTTTTTTATGTTGTTCCTATTAAAACGAAAAGCAATTGTCAATGGCAGAAATTCAACCACCAACTGTTCGGTTACCAACCGATCGTGCTACCGACATGTGCCACAAAAATAACATGTCAGAATATGTTTAATCTGAGAAACGAGCAATACTAAAATTTGTTTTCAAAAGTTATAATACTGCATGTGCCGAAATTATAAGAGCTTGTTCCTGGCTGGGCTTGAACCACCAACCTTTCGGTTAACAGCCGAACCTGCTAACCGATTGCCCCACAGAAACAAGATATCGGACTATTTATTTTGTAAAACGAGCATGACAACAAATCATTTTTTGGTTTTTACCACTTTTTCTATTAAAATTAAAAAACATCATCAATGGCAGAAATTCAACCACCAACAGTTCAGTTACCAACCGAACGCGCTACTAACATGTGCCACAAAGATAACATGTCAGAATCTCAAAGCAATGAAACAAGCATGACACATATTTATTATCCAGAGTTATAATGCTGACTATGACAAAATTATAGGAGCTTTTCCGTGGGTAGGCCTGAACCACAAACCTTTCTGTTAACAGCTGAACGCACTAACCGATTGCACCACAGAAACAAGATATCAGGCTATTTAATCTGTGAAACAAGCATGACAACGAATCATTTGCTGGTTTTTAATACTGTTTCTATTAAAATTAAAAACAATCGTCAATGGCAGAAATTCAACCACCAACTGTTCGGTTACCAACTGACCGTGCCACAGACATGTGCCACAAAGGTAACATGTCGAAATATATTTAATCGGTGAAACGAGCAATACTAAAATTTGTTTTCAAGAGTTACAATACTGCATGTGCCAAAATTATAAGAGCTCGTTCCTGGGTGGGCTTGAACCACCAACCTTACGGTTAATGGGAAAAACGCACTGACTGATCGCATCACAGAGACCACATATGAGACTATTTATTCTTTGAAATGAGTATGACAACAACTCATTTGCTGGTTTATAATACGCTTTGTACTTTAATCAAATACAATCGTCTATGAGAGGAATTGAACCAACAACTGTTCGGTTACCAACTGAAGGCGCTACCGGAATACACCACAAAGAGAACATGTCGGAATATCGAATCTGTGAAACGAGCGTGACAAAAAAATTGTTTTCAAAAGTTTTCATACTGATTGTAACAAAATCATATGGGCTCGTCCCTTGATGGGCTTGAAATACCATCATTTTGGTTAATAGCCGAACGCGCTAACCGATTGCACCACAAAGACAAGATATCAGACTATTTAATCTATAAAACGAGCATGACAACAAATCATTTGCTGGTTTTTTATACTGTTTCTATTAAAATTAAAAACAATCGTCAATGGCAGAAACTCAACCACCAACTGTTCGCTTATCAACTGATCGTGCTCCCGACATGTGCCACCAAGATAACATGTCATAATATATTTAATCTGTGAAATGAGCAATACTACAAATTGTTTTCAAAAGTTTTGATACTGATTGTATCAAAATTATAAGGGCGCGTCCCTTGATGGGCTTGAACCACCAACCTTTCGGTTAACAGCCGATAGCACTCACCGATTGCACCACAGAAACAAAATATCGGACTATTTATTTTGTAAAACGAGCATGACAACAAATCATTTGCTGGTTTTTACCACTGTTTCTATTAAAATTAAAAAAACATCATCAATGGCAGAAATTCAACCACCAACAGTTCAGTTACCAACCGAACGCGCTACTAACATGTGCCACAAAGATAACATGTCAGAATATCTAAGCATTGAAACAAGCATGACACAAATTTATTCTCAAGAGTTATAATACTGACTGTGACAAAATTATAAGAGCTCATCCCTGGGTGAGCTTGAACCACCAACTTTTTGGTTAACCAAATTCGGGTGGTTTAAGTCCACCCAGGGGAGAGCCCTTATAATTTTTGTACAATAAGTGTTTAAACTCCTGAAATAAATTTTCTCACACTGGTTTCACAAATTAGATATTCTGACATGTTATCTTTGTGGTGCATTCCGGTAGCACTCTCGGTTGGCAACCGAACATTTGGTGGCTCGATTTCTCCCATAGACGATTGTTTTAAATTTTAATTCAAACAGTATTAAAAACTGCCAAATGTTTTGTTGTCATGCTCGTTTCACAGATTAAATAGTCTCATATGTTCTCTCTGAGGCGCAATCGGTTAGCGCATTTGGCTGTTAACTGAAAGGTTGGAGGTTCAATTTCCCCATAGACAATTGTTTTTAATTTTAATATACATAGTATTAAAAATCCAATGATTTATTTGTTACCATATTTGTTACGCAAATTATAGATTGTGACATGTTGTTTCTGGGTCGCACTGGGTTACAGCGTTTGACCTGGTAATGCAAAGATTGGTGGTTAAATTTCTGCCATAGACAATTATTTTTAATTTTCATACTAACAGTACTAAGAACAAGCAAATAATTTTTCATCATGCTCGTTTCACAGATTCAATAGTTGGATATGATGTCTTTGTGGTGAAATCGGTTAGCGTGTATTGCTGTTAATTAAAAGTTGGGTGGTTCAAGCCCACCCAAGAACCATCATTTATAATTTAGATACACTCAGTATTAGAACTCTGAAAATTAAATTGTTGTCACCCTCGTTTTGCAGATCAGATATGCTGACATGGTATCTTTGTGGCGCATCCAATAGCGTGGTCGGCTGTGAATCAAAAGGGTTAGTTTTTAGGGTCAACCCAAAAGTAAACGTGTAATGTTTTAATAAGTTTGATTTTAAATTTTGGGAAACTGAATTGTTGCCCTGTTCTTTGTAATGTTCCTTTGTTTAAATTTGTAAATTTTTTCATGCGAAGTTCATTTCAGACCAAACTTGTTTAGTTAGAACATTTTATTCTGCCCCAAGGGAATGCCCTGGTTCAATGAAAAATAAACAGTTGCCAAGCAGTTTGGAAATAAACAACTCTTAATAGTTGTATTAAATAAAACCCTTGGTGTTAAAAATGTTACAGTTGATACAGGTTGCGACCATCAGTTAGTCACTCGTTGCAGTCCAGTCAATTGCTAGATATAGAATTTGGACTTTTATCAAATGCAGAACTCTTTCAAAAGAAGAGAGTAAAATTAATTAGCCATGAGAAGGTTAGAGTTAGCCCCTAATTTTTAACAGACATTGATTATCGAGTTTATTTTTTGCAGAGTAAATAGTGATATTTGTTGGTTTATCAATGGACATTTATTAAGGGATCTTTCACAAGTTAGAGGTAAGTTAAGAGATTTACTGCATCCTAAAAGGTTAATATCGCTCAACAGGAAAAATAGAGCACAAAATACAGGTGACATTCCTCTCGCTCATGAAAGGCTAAACTTATCTTTCGCAAATTTTCATGAACCATTTAAAAAATCCAAAGCCATCCTCAATTTAAACGCTGCCTTCAATCATAGAAGAAGTGTCAAAAAATAGAATGTCATGGCGTTCGATTAAGGGTTTTATGGTGAATGTCTCAGTTTAACTCGGTAAAACTTATTGTCTGTGGTCATTTTAAAAACTGCAAATATGTAATATTTAAAGATAATGATTAAATCACATCAAGGAATAATTTATGTCTAATTCGTTTTAAGGTAACATCTAGATATAAAATTATGGTTGATCATGATCCAATGTATACACCCTATAATACCACTGGTTTATTTTCTAAATTTAGTTAAATTAAAAGTGTGGTGGCTAAAAAAATGTTTGGTGTGACTAATGCGCACAGAGTAAGCTGTATTTCTTGTTCATTTTACTCAACTCATTTATTTTAATGCGTACAGTAGACTTTATTCTAAACACTGAAGGTGGAAAGGTTATAACCAGTAACAAAAACTCCAAATTTTGTTGGAAGAAGGTTAGACGATCAGTCTTAGCTTTTGTGATATCAATGTACTTTTTAACTAAAACAACTTCCTTGGACCCTGTTAGTGTGTTAAGTGACTTGAGACTACATAAACTTTCTTTTAAACATCTTGGCATTGGCAGAACAGAACGTGGCAAAAACATCGTGAGAAACGGAACATCAAGTTAGCTAGCGTCTAACAAAGACCTAATCCTAACAAATGAGACTTACCGTAAATAACTGTGATTGTTGGCCACCAGTTGACGAAGACACCAGAATGATCCGAGAAAATAACTTTAGATTGCTCTACTAATCTTAGTACTCGATAAGTATTCACTCATGTCTGACATGCTGCAGCAATGAAAAAAATATAGATATACATATTTCTCACAAACTCTGTCAGGTGCAGCTGCTCACACAGTTATTGCAACTATCATACTAATCAAAAGTCAAAAATCTCTAGATGCAACCTTCAAATGATTTTTAGCTTTGCTATATAAAGGTTTACCACCATGATTTTTTGGTGCCAATATCATAGGATCAGGTGCTGGTAACTTGAATCCTTATTAAAAAATATCTCGAGAGGTGATGCTTAGTCCTGCAAACATTAAAAAACAAGTGGCGTAGCACACATACCCTTTCTCATGTTGTAATAATGAGGATCTTGAGGATACTTAGACAGACATGGTATTGTCCAGGAATGACTAATGTTATTCAATACCAGGTGAAGTATAGCGAGTTTAAACCAGTGAGCTAAAATTTGGAGATTTGCATCATTCATGTTATGCACCTTTCTGAATTGGCAGTTATGGTGAAAATGTTAGCTGTTGACCATGTGGTACCCCTATACTTACCTATTTATAACAATCTGATTGATTGCAGTGTTGATGGACTAGTTTGCCCCTGGGCAAGACATAATACATCTATCTAATGCACTTGCTTGTATGGCTGCAGATGCAAACAATTTGTTTGTTACTTTGGCTTAACAGAAGCCAAAGTGACAGAGGAACCCATTTTAAAAATGATGTTTCAAAAAAACTTCATGCTATATGGAAGATAACTAAAACTTACAAAATTACATACAACTTCCAGTCTTATGTCGTGGTAGAGCGTGTCAATGAGACTTTCTGCTTTTTCTTTGGATTTATATTCTTACTCAGACAGAACTTTAAAATATGGAATTTTATGACATCAAGTATTGTCAGGTCTTCAGAGAAACTTAATTTGCTGCAACAAATAAAAGTGCAGACCATTTGATGTTGGAGCGGCAGAACAGATACCTTAAAATTAATATGTGGTACAGATAATATAGACGCTTCAAGAAGAGATTTTACCTCACGAACAAGCAATCAGCTAGTTTCAGCTTAGAGTTGACTTGCGCTCAACTAACTCTACCTCTAGTAAAAATGCCTGATCAAAGCAAACAATCTTTGTTTGAGGTGATCTGTTTGTTGTTTAAGGTGATCTGGCTGCAGTGCAAAGCAAGCTAAGGCAGAAATGAATTTTACCTCAATCTCATACTAAAAAATGAGTTGCAGTGGATTATCAGAAGGGTTCATAATGATGGCACTTGAAAAGTGACTGATCAAGGATTCGTTAACAATTTTAGTCTCACACTGTTTATTCCAACATGTGGTATAGCTTGGCAACTAAAACGTTCAAATGCCAGCTCAGATATTGACCATTAAAAATGATTCTCACAGTGAGACAAAAGAGCAAATTAGAGGTGAAGAGTGACCAACATATTCAGATGCTGCAATTAATTACCAATTATTTAATCTTGACTTCAATTTTTGAGGAAAAATGTTTGCTTTTGATTCAACTTAAGTGTGCCTTGAGAAACTTGAAAACAAATTTTTAATACTTTGGCATTTTGCCAGTGCTAAGGCGTTTCCTGCTTCTGTATATATTTAATGAAAGTAGTCTTGTGTATCTGCTGATGATGAACCCTCTGCTAGGATTCCAGGTTGTCAAGGTGCTTTATTTGCTTTTCTTATGGCTGTAGCAATGAATTCCACTTGTCAAATAGTTTTTTTCAGATGGTTTGCTACTGTTCTTTGCATACAATAGTTTAACACTCTGACTGCAACATTATTCAATATGGCAAGTGCTACAGTGCTGAAGTTTTTCCTTTTAAACACAACACACCTCATATTGGTTTTTGCACTGTTTTTATTTTTTCAGTTTAGCCTAAATTACCAATACATATTTAAAACATTTCAATCAATAGAGTAAGACCTATAATACTTGTTTGGAGTAATGTGCAGGCAAACGAATAATGCAAAATTGAAAAAAGTGCTTTTGTTTAATAAAAAAATGATTGTCAGGGCTTTAGTTCATATGTCAGGGATTTAGTTTATGTATTTTAACGTTAGCTGCTTTGTTTTGCTGCTGAAAGTGTTAAAATAATGTGAAAATTGTTTGAACCACATAGCATGAATTTTTGAAGATTTATATAAAATAATATAAAGTTAAAACAAACCTGACCCAGAGGCATGAAAAATGTAAGATTGACTAACAAATAATTTTGTATCATTGAAAACAGGATTTTACATTGCAAAAATTTCTTAATTTAAACACACTAAGAATTCCGTCAAAAGATTTTTTGAGTTTAAACGAAAAGGCATTGTAACAAAGTTAAAATTAAAACACTGCAGCATTTGTCTGTTAAATGAAACCAACATTTTCTGATCATTGACTTTGCAAAATTTCATGTTTTCTATTGGGGAGAAAAGCAAACCCAAGCAACATTGAATTTCATTTAGATTTCTCATTGCTGTCACAAAGTTGTCAGATTGTTGTAGAATATTCAAAGAACATTTATAACTTCATTTTTAAATGGGTTCTATTTTGCCGTTATCAACTTCCTTCACTTTCATTTGTTAAATACCCTTCCTAACTGTCCAAACTTTTTGTAGGCTATTTAAATATACTTATAATATTGTAAATATATTGTGCGAATAGATATTTTGTAAACATTTTATACACATCTCTCAGTCAAAAAGTTTTATCGATTCTGAGCAGATCCAAAATGACAGATTTACACAAATGTGAGAAGTGGCACCCAAAGGGTTAAAGCACAAGGAACTGTAATTTGTAGTACATTTAGTAGCTGGTTTAAAGGCTTGCAACGCAATAAACAATGTCCTTTTTATCCTATTGAGAAACTTTTCCAATGTGTTTTTTTAGATATACTGTTGCTCTTTTTGTTGACCATCCATGTATCTGAGTCCATGGTAAAATTTCTTCATATATATTAGAGTTGACAGTAAACTGTGGATTTCTAATTTGTCTTCCACAAGAAAGACATTAGTTTTATGGGTGCTGGTTTTTATCTTTTCCCGTTGAACGTTTTTTCTTGCTCTTTTTGTAGAAATGTGAGATACCAACTGAGTATGTGTGTATAAACATATATAAGAGCTTACAGATTTGTATACAACATACATATACAAAAACCTTAATACATATATAGCCATAGATTATTAGGTATGTATGCATATGTATATGTATGTACTAAAACCAAATGACTCAATTGTATAGAGTCGTTTGGTTTTCGATATGACTCCATGAAGTACAGGCTGAAGAAATCACACCAGTTAATATGCCAACTTGACGGTGCCATTTCTAATGGGTCACAAATGTGCTAGGGAATTTTAGCAACCTATGGTTCTCATCAACAATTAATTATTGACATCTAGGAATATACATGGGTGACCATTAACAAACAATCAAGCAGAAGAGTTGTGGTTTGAACCAAAATGGCATATTAATTTTAGGTCACCACCAAAGAACTTCTGCTCATGGAGAGGACTAGAGGCTTTTAGAAGTTGTAATCTTTATCTGCCGGAACAGCATCAAACCAGTCAGCATCTAACACTTTGTTCTGGTCCAGCAGTCAACTATGACATGAAGGTAAAAGACCACCTATTAGAGAAAAAGGTTGTCCCTCTTTACCTTTTGTTTTGCTGCGCGAAACACAAAAGCACAGGAAGAAGTGGTTTGACATAAACGACCAAGTACATGAAACAAAAAAAAACAGCAAGCAGCCAGGACCAGCTGAAAAATTGGTCATGGGCATTAAATCAGGATCAGGATAGTTTTACCACGAGAGAAGGTGACATCGGTTAAGCTTTCAAAAAAAGAACTTTATATTCCACTTAAAAAAAGAGCTTGGCCTATTTTTCTAATTATCCTACATATTTGAACCAAAGAAATATGCCGAGGTTGAGAGCCAGCTAAAGTATTTTCTTGGCAACAGGCTCACTGCACCCGCCAGAATTCTTAGAGGTTCCTTGTAGTAATTGTTGAGAAGGGAGTCAGAAATGCTAGTTTGGTGTTAACTACCGTCATCTAATTGTGTCCCATTTTTACAGCATTGTCCATAGCCTCGAAGTCATCAACTATAAAAAAATTTAAGCATGCCGGTTCTAGTCAGAAGCAAATTCTCAATTCTTTTGTATGCAAAAAATCCCTGATTGCAGCCCAATCCAGCATGGGAACAGAGGAATTGCAGAACAGAGAACATGCTCCAGCTACCTTCCAGATGCTATTAGAACTGGTCCTGCACATCCCACATTTGCGGACACTACTAAGCTACTTAAACGAGACTATAATCACTGCACTAAATTTTAAAACACACCTGTACTGGCAGCAGAAGAAGTTGCAGTAGCAAGGGGGAACAATACTTTACTAAAAATGAGTCAATGCAAAGTTTTTTGTCACATGTGCACTACTTGGGTGATGTAGTAAGCAAACAAGTTGTGGCTATTTGCCCTGAGAACATAATAGGAGTTCAAAAATGGCAAATCCCAGAAAAGTTAGAGGGATTGCAAGGTTTCTTGGGCATGGTAGTATGCTACCCTCAGTTTGTACATCTAAAACTTTGCCATCTTTGCGTTTTATGGCCTGTGATTAAGCTGACATAGAAATGGAAAAAAACAGACATGTGGGAGGGAGAGCAGGCTGTTTTTTTAGCGTGCCGAATCAAATCTTATTTTCTTCATTTCATTTGCATTTTTCGGCTTTTTGCATACATTCACATGTTTGGATGTCTTGGTTTGAGTCACTCTTATATCATAAATGTAAATGCAAAACAATGTGGGGTAAAACAGTTTTGTACAAAACAGAAAGAGCGGTTGACTACTTTAGAAAAACCTCAGTCCTTCCAGAATTAAACTACTGTATCACACACAGAGGATGGTCGGCCAGGTACATAGCCATGGAATAATTCCGACTGTAGCTATATCGCTGTCAGGTGTTCATCCAAAGCAACCGCGGTTCACTCTTTTGGCTGCTGAGGTGAAAGGTGTTGTCCAATCCTGTTGCATGACGTTTTGAGACCCTTGCAGAATTCTCATAGACCGTGGAACATCAGGTCGGGCTCTGAAACAACTCCAACAGATAGGTTGGGTTACTGTAACTTTAATGGGCTGAGCAAGCAGACTAATGAACACTGTCGGCAAGTGAGCTCATCCTGCTACAATATTGCAGACCCACCAGCAATGTGTTTGTTCTAGTGGACAAGGGTACGTCGAAATATTTTTCCTATTGCCAATGGTAGGCAATTCATCCGAACTTAATGAGATAGTTTCCTTTTTGATGTCTTTCATCACTTTATTTAACATATGACCTTGATGAGATAATTACTTTTTGACCTGTATTATTACTTTGTTCAATATATATCTGAGCTTACCAAATGTACAGATTTGCACTGCACCAGTGCCAGCCTTCTCTTAGGGATAATTCTTCTAGCAGGAAGAAAAGTTAATAAAAGCAATTGCTGTTGATGCAAATTCTGAAGTATTAACTGTATAGCAAGTAGGAAACTCTGTTGCTGTTTTGTAATATAAAAATATATTTATTTTTATAACGAACAAAAAATCAACTATTCTGGCTGCAATAATGCAGCAAGTGTGCAAAGCCTAAGTGGAAATTTGACCATGGCCCGAAAGGGAATCTACCTTAACAAGTTTTGCTTTGATGACTAAATTGCTAGTCTTAAAATGTCAGCAAAGTGCAACCATGAATTGATGACACAGTATCATCCAAACAGTAGTCGTAATTTGGATTTTCTTTTCAAGACGGCTCAAATGTGACATAGTTGTGTTAGATGATTTCTGTTTACACTTTCACGCAACTTTATTTGTCAAAATATTTTCACAAATATACTTCACGTGTTCAATAAAACCATGTCTATTGTTCTTACGTGTCTATTTTATTGCCATTGTAATGCTGTCACTTTCAGCAGTGATATCTCATAACTTACCATGAAAATTTGTTTAATTTTTTAACCTTACCTCGATGGAGTACATATCATTGTCTGATAATCATGACGAGTCTGTTGGTCACCTGTGATTATCGAAAAGTGCTGCAGAAATTATTTGCAAAGTATTGGGTCACATGTGAACTTGGCGGCAGAGATTAACTCTCAGTTCATTTATAGCAAAGAAAATCAGCAATTTTTTGAAGTGAAATGCTACTTTTATGTCTTAAAAATTATAAATAACTTCTCACATTTCCTCGAAAATTTCAGAGTCAAAGATATATTGAAGTCGAGTTTAATTGCAAATAATAAACTTGAGTAGTATTAAAGTTGGATGATTAAATTTGAGCAACCACTAAACATTTTAAACCAGGGCTAGATCCTCAAAATAGAAATCAAATCAAAAACTATCAAATTAACATAGAACTGACTTAAATAACACAATACTTTTTTTCAATATTGAAAATGGCTGATATTTAAACTAAAACTATATTGTGGTTTTTGATTGATTTGCATTGCTACATAGAACAGAAATGTGCACCAAACCATTTGCACAGTTCATTTTATTGATACAATGGTTCTGTCACCAAATTGTGTCAGTTTTGAAATAAAGCAGGAGAATTAAAAAAAATGCTATCTTACTACTTGAGTAACATGTTAACATCTACCCGCACTGTAGTTAAAATGTGACAATGGCTGCTTAGAATTAATAAATTATTTGAATCCAACCACTGTGGGTAAAGATTCTAAAAATAACAACTATGCGATCTTTCTTTTAACAAAGCAATCAGTAAAATCAGTACCTAATTAAAATTGAGATAATTAAAGATGTTTTACAAACTAAACTGATAGAATGATGCAAAATAATTGAATGGTATCAATACTAAACTTGTGTGCAAGTGCTGCGGCACTAACTAATACAAAATGTCTATAAAGTGCTGCTCATATTTAAGAAGTGATAATGTTATCTCTCCCAGTTACAGTTTGCTTATGATACAATGTTTGCCATATAAGTTTGTACTTACTACATTCTATATATTACTGAAATTTGTTTGAAATACATCACGGCTTTTTATTTAGATAATGAATAGTCTGATCAGTTTTTACTTGAACAATGCAATTTTGTGCTGCAAATAATTTTATTCAAATAATCCTCGTGTTACACTTCTCTATACTCATATAATAAAGATATCCACTGTTTTGAATTCAGATAGTCAAAGTACCACAAAAACATTTACCGCTTTAATCAATAAGCTCACTACTCTAAGTTTAGTAATTCAAATAGTACATTTTTAGTTTTTAGTTTTTGTAACAAAAGTAGTAGATGTAAATTTTTTAGGATTTTTAGCGTGTAACAGATCATAGCGACTATTCAACTCCAAGTCTGTAACAATTATCTATTAATCATTTCCATACATAATTATATATGACAGCAGCTTTAAAGAGTATGAAAGACAATTTTGCCGTATACTTCACAGAGAAAAACAAGTTTTTACCAAATAGAAGCTATGTTTATCTGTTCGCTTTTCCGGCCACCCACCTTTCTGTCGATTCGTTTGTACATCTGTTTGAAACCATGCTAAGGGCAATTGCACTGCTTTGGAACCAAACCCTACAATTTGACTAGTTTGGCCACTTTCCTACATCTAATTACAAAATTGCGCACAATTAATGCAATGAAGATCTATTGCAGCACCCAGGAATGCCAGAGTACTAGTAAGTGCAATGATAGCTAGTTTTTCAAGCTGTTAATTTTAGGTTTGTCTATAGAATGAAACTCACAGCTTTTAATTTTCATTAATTATAAATAGACAACAAACTAAAACCTAGTCAAGCACTAAAATGTTCAAAAAACAGCATTTGTTGTTAGTATATAGAGGTATTGTGAAGTTTTACAGACGTCATTGATCAGTTCAATTGTCAATCAATGAATGCTGGCATAATAGTAGTATTGTCAAGAGTATGGCACAACAACTTTTCAAGGCGTTTACTTCTTAGAATTACAGACATTTTCAAATGCCCGACATTGGTAGCCAAAAGAAATTTGTCACAAAAGGAAACCAAAACTGCATAACAGTATATTTTGGGTTTTTCACGTCATCAGTTTGTTTGTGCAGGCGTTCGTTCGCAGAAACGCCGCCATATTTGTAGACAAACATTTGTTATTCTCGTTAACTTTACGCTATGGAATAGTATTTTTGCAGCTGCTTTGATATTATATCAATTTTCTATAGAAATCAATGTTCAGCATCACTACACAACATTGTGAACAACAGGAAATTTAGGAATCAATTTGGAAAAATTAGTTGCAGAATCTTGAGGACCAGGATAAAATTGGGTCACGAAAAAGCAAAGGGGTGTAACTGTAAGATGAAAATGCACTTTAAAATGGCACATGTATTTTACAGGTTTTACCAAGTTTTCTTTTTTTTTTTTTTCTAAAAGTGTTACCTCAGTACCTGCCCTTTTGTCATAAACATTCAAGGCAGTCAACAACAAGTAGTTGATCAGTAAAAGTTCATTAGAAACAATGTAATTACCATTATTCTTTATCAATACCAGCTTATAAAAAAGGTAAAGGTTGACTTGCAACAAAATTCACATTACAGTTATTTGGTATCAAAAGATTTACTATGTCTTACTCTGTTGTGTTGCAGGTGCAAAATATGTGGAAATGTGATTACAAGTTCTTAAAAACTAAAAAACAAACAGTTAATCACAGCCACGCGAGACAGCCGTAGTTTGGATTTTCTTTCCAAGACGGCTCAAATGTGACGTAGTTGTGTTAGATGATTTCTGTTTACACTTTTATGCAGCTTTGCTTGTTAAAATATTTTCACAAATATACTTCACGTGTTCAATAAAACCATGTCTATTGTTCTTACGCGTCTATTTTATTGCCATTGTAATGCTGTCACTTTCAGCAGGAATATCTCATAACTTACCGTAAAAATGTGTTTAATTTTTCAACCTTACCTCGATGAAGTACATATCATTGTCTGATAATCATGACGAGCCTGTTGGTCACATGTGATTATCGAAAAGTGCTGCAGAAATTATTTGCAAGGTATTGGGTCACATGACCAGGTTATGACTGGCTGATTGGATCAAACCAAAGCAAAACTGTAAAGTAGCGAGCATCAATATTCGATATAGGGTCTTCGGTAAAACCCGAAGTGTTTGTCATAAACTAGTGCTACGATAGGGTTTATGTTGAGCTTTTTATTGGTCTTTCAATTCACGTAAGAACATCAGGTGCCAAGACAATAACCAAACTGTAATGACTACGTCAGAGAAATAAACAGATTCCAGTCTACGGCGGCTTTTCGTTTTTGGGTTTTTAAGAGCTTAATATCAGATTTCCACATATGTTGCACCTACAACACAACAGAGTAAGACGTGGTGAATCTTCTGATACCAAATAACTGTAATGGGAATTTTGTTGCAAGTCAACCTTTAAGGTTAGAAAAATGCACGCTATTCTTTTTTAAGAAGAAACCAAGGCACCAAAGGACATGGAAAGCATTTGTGATAGGTGACTCAACATTCATTTAATTGAAAAACATTTTATGCTGCGAGTTTGCACAAGTTTGATTGACATTCTTATAAAAACAGACTGTACCCGCATGTTTGCTCAAGAGTTTGCACTAATTTACAGAAAGTTTGGAGTACATCTAAAGGGTCGCACTACCCATTTTTCCAATATTTTTTCATCTGTTTATATATTTGTGACTGATTACATTCAGGTTTAACGTATTGGTCATAAATTGATCATTTTTTGTGATAAATACTAGTTTGTTAGAATGTATAATGCTGTTTTATATAATATATAATATAATAGAATATATAATGTCATTTAGTCTGCTCAATTTCTTTTATTTTTGCACCACTTGTTCTACTCTTGCATTTACAACTAATCACCATGGTTACTGAGTCATTGACCAAAATGCGTAGTACAGAAATACAACCATATTTATCGAACTTAGTCGAATCAGCTAATTTGTAATAAATCTCACCTAGTGTGTTTGCATGTGCACTAATCATGTAAAAGTTCATTACATAACTTGGCAATCGAAAAAATCTCATGATTGCTTAAAAAAGAAATATGTTATAATCAAAATAGATCACAAAGCCCTACTTCTCTTAATTGGCAATCAACTTTTAGACAAACTGTTTCTTAAAGTTCGAGACTTAAAATTATCACTACAAGCGGATGACAAAAAACTTTGATTTATAAGCCACATGATGACTACCTGATTGCTTCATATAGCTACCTCACATTGCTGACAAACTATCAATTGTAGAAAATTAATTTTTCAAATAAGTGCTTGTATTATTAAAATATTAATTAAGTAAACTAATTTATATTTCAAATTAGTGGATGTATTACTGAAATATTAATTATTTAAACTAATTAACTTTTCAAATTAGTGCATGTATTACTAAAAATATCAATTAAATAAACTAATTAATATTTCAAAGCAGTTCATGTATTACTAAAAATATACTATTTACTTGGGATCATTTTGGCCATATATATTTCTTAAACTTTATTTGCTGGCAACAGAAATTTCTTGCCAAAGTAGTTCGTGTATAATATAGTGGACTAGATATGTAAGTTTTTGAATTTGTGAAGATATGTTATAATCGTAATTGTATATGTAAGTATTACCTTTTCATCGTTTCCATTAAGAGAACACAACTCTCGTATTACCTATATCATTGTAATATTGTTTTTGTAGTACCACGCTCTATTAATTTAACACAGCAACTAAATCAAATTTGGTGTTATGTTTTACTTAATAGTTTAGGTCATGACCTTCATAGATATATGTGATGTTTCTAATAATTCAAAGCTCCACAAAATCTAGGCAATACAAGGAACTAGCAGATTTGCTGGCTTTCACTCACACTTAGCAGTTTTTTCAGAGTAACTCATGTATAACATTTTCATAAGGCTAGAAAAAGCGAAACCAAAAGAAAAATCACTAACAAGTTCAAAAGGTCAGTTTGACATGTTCATGCTAAATAATTATTTAGTTTTTTAGTTATTGTATTGTCGGAAAATTTTTGCAACACACCCGCGTATCTTGCAGATTTTTTTGTCCTGTTACTGATTGTTTATATTGCAGCCATCTGACCAGTAAAATTCCCCTAATTAAGCTCGCCATAAAATATTTTAGGTAGATGAAACCTATGTCTATACCAGCAAATAAAATTGTAAAGCCAAAAAACAGTTTACTGCTACCAATCAACCTTACAATATCACAAAAATTACTATCGCAAATGAGTGAAAATAACAACTTATTGTCTAACAGGTAACTCATACTGCCATTATTTGGAATACGCTCAACTAATTGTTTCCTAAATTACAATTATCTTAGATTTGTTTGAAACTAAACAAATAATTAGTATATACTTGGGTAGGGCACAGACTTTACCCCAAATCTATATATATATTTATATCACATAAAGTCCGTGTGTCAGAAAAGATTCTATAGATCTTAAAATCTTGAAACAAATTTTCCGTACACAAGAGGATTCGATCTTGGACCAAGCTGTTCACAAGTCTAACGCCTAGCCCACTGGACTATGGAAGTTGAATTGCTAGTCTGCCAATATAAGGCATTATATCAGAGCAATACCTAACTGCTTTACGTATGAGTGGGTCATAGCATAATGTCACGAGAAGCTGCTCGCTCACATTATTAAACTGCCTAATAGCAAAACTCTCACTACTTCTCATTGTTTATAAGACAAAAAACTTTTCTCATGATAAGTACAGTCAAACATGGATAACTCGAACTTCACGGGTCCGAGTGAAAGTGTTCGAATTATCCGAGCGTTCAAGTTATAAGAGCACTGTCACAAGTCCATGTATTTACTTATTTATTAGTAGATACATGTACATATACAAACTATTATATAAATCAAAAGCACAAACGGCTTGTTTCAAATTAAATGCTTCTAATGTAAAGTTTAAAACATTTTTATCAAAAAGTATAGATTTTTTTATCACTTGAGATTGGTTTGTTGTTTGAGGTGATGTCATTGCCAGGACGTTTTTTAGATTGACATTGGCAAAACTTGATCGTTGTTGAAATGCTCAAAAGAAAAGACATCTTTTTTTCTTTTGAGCGTTTTACCCACAATCAATTTTGCCGATTTTTCTTAAAGTTTGTGCAAATATTACCACACTTTACCTGGGATTCGTTAAGAGCAACACTCCAAGGCAGTTCAATTAGAAGTTTTACGTGGTTTTACGGTACATTGTATATCACTCACGCTTTTTGAATGGATACTTATTGAACGTACACGCGTATTCTGTGTTTAGGCCAAACGATGAATAGTTTTTTTTAGCTAAGACAACGTATCTGTTTAATTACAACAATTTTTAAGATGTTTTAAACATTCAACATTCCGATGTTGATTCAACATGGAATCAATGTCGGAAAACTATTCGTCGTTTGACCTAAACACAGAATACATGGACGTTCAATAAGTATCCTTTCGAAAAGCGTGAGTGATAGAGTGATATACAATGTACCGTAAAACCTCGTAAAACTTCTAATTGAACTGCCTCGGAGTGTTGCTCTTAACGAATACCACTTTCCTTGCTTCCGAAGGGCAATCGCCAAGCGGATGTTTGGTATAAATCAAATTTCACCAAACCTTTAGAAAAGTCGTTGACAAAAATATTTTGCCGATGGTGGTAATAACGACGCTTATGAATTACGAAAAGATGAGTTTTACCTCTATGGCTTGGAATAAAGTGATTTTCTAAAGCAATAACAATCGTTTCGGTAGCCGTTAGGCCAATAACAGTTCGAGTTAACAGTGTTGAGTTCGAGTTATCTATAGCAATTCATCATTACGTGGGAACGTGCCAAAGAAACCGTTCGAATTAACCATGTGTTCGAGCTATCCATGGGCGAGTTATCCCTGTTTGACTGTAGTTTGAAAGTTAGAATGGCAAATGTTGTAATATGTTAAATACAAATCAATTTTCAGTCCATATAGGCCTACTCTCTTATTACACGGGCAACACCGGGTTGCACAGCTAGTACAGGGATAAATAACAAAGACTAAATATTCACTAATTGCATTGCAGAAAAATAGCAAGTATTAGGCTAAAAGTTTAAAGCTGTTCCTGAACTGGCTTGCTTAAAGACGCTGAGTAATCAGAGTCGATTACAAAGTTTTCAGTGTAGTATCGCCTGCATTGCTTTGTTACCCTAACCATCCCAATAGTGAATAACAGATTTGAGATACAATTTTTGAGATGCTAAATGGTACAAGATGATTAAATAGTTGAATGCAGAAGCTACAAGTTTTACCAGCTTTTTACGTCGAGCCATTATGGGAAACAACTCCATGCTTTTATACTACCCGTAATCAAAATTAGTTCCATGCCAATAGTTTAATAAGAATTCACCTGCCTGGTGGCAACAACCACAACCATTTTATGTCTAACAGTGTATCAATAAGTGTTGTCTTTATCAAATGTTTACTTAAGTCGTCCTATGCGAAATGCGCTTTAATTTCTAAGAAAACAGCTTTAAAGATAGGCAACAAATTAGAATTTATTACGCTGATGAAAGAGAGCTATTTTACATTGAAGCGTCAATAAAAGCATTATATTTATTGGAATTTACGGCTGCTGTGTTAGCATGATGGCGGCACTAGTAAGTTGTGGCTCAGAAGGAAAATTTAAAAGCTTGCAGTAAGGGAATGAGAAGTAACAAACACTTAGACCTAGTCTGTTAGACTGTTATATTACCATAATGACACTATTTAAAGCGGAAGGTCACACACCCACATTGAAGCAAGTCTTTAATAGTGTTATCAGTGGGCCGCAAATCAAGCAACGAGTTACATATGAACAATGAGTATCAGCTCATGTAGGCCATAAATAGGAGACTACCGCCCCAAAAATATGTTGAAAATGCAATGATTCCAAACAATTCAAGACTTTGTGTTATGAAACTAAAACAACTAAACAAAAAAGTTGGGGTGGAGTTAAAGGTTATTGTGATGAGCATGATTCCAAGTCTGACACATACAAGATTTATGGTTCTGTTAAAGCTGCTTTCTCATTCAACACACTAGTAAAAGCAAGTTACTTTGAAAGATAATTTGAACTATTGAGAGCTGTTCTACTGGACATTTACATAATATTGCATTCAAATTGAGATATATTATCACACAGTGTGTTACATTAACATATTTACAGCACTTATATTGTGTAATTAGCAATAAAATCATATTAAACCAAAGGAACTAAACTACAAAGTTTTTGTTAGATTTTGCAGCTCATTCTCAATTCTATACCACTGCAACGCATACTGCTGTGTTTACTATTTGCTCATTTCAACTTTGTCAATTCAATAGTTTTATGGTAAAACCTTGCCAAGCAGAATATGAAAATTACAAAAAAGTCTTTTAAATTCTATATACAGCTGAATATTTACCAAAAGTCATGATGCAATCAAAAATAGGACAAATAATTTGTTTAACCACCTGCTGGTAGCGCAAGTTCTTTCTCTAAACTTTCAAATACATCAAAAGAAAAATAGATGGCTGGTCGCAGAATATTTTCAAAGAATGAAAGGAACTCTCTGGATCACATTTTGAAAAACGTAATTTATCATTATGTTCTTGAGAGGTTAGTATTTGCTTCTGAAATTTTGAGAAAGAAAATTGCAACTACATACTTCCATGGTATACAATAAAAGTTCTAACGCTTTTAAATAACAGCTTATTGATTACACACCATGAAGCCATAAAACATTCAGGCAAATTTTAGCAACACTTGCCTATTGCCAAAAGCATTACATGCAGCTAATTTTGCAAAAAATTGGTTAATAGTGTTTTACACATTTCCATTTCTGTTTAAATCAACCAAATGGTGATTTCCAAGAACATGTTTGACTTTTATATTTTAAAACCAACTTACTAATGTGAGGTTTTTAGAAAGTCATTTATGTTATTTTTTAAATTTGCAAACAATTAAGAAGGCCAAAAATTCAGCACCATAACATTTAACTAACATCACATACAAATGGTGAATAAAGGTAATATATTTGTCTGTAGCATTTATATATTTAAACATGAGTATATGAATTTGTGTATTTACATACACAAATACATATACAGACGTTGATTTAATATATATATATATATATATATATATATATATATAAATTTATATATATACATATATATATATTTATATATACATATATAACCAAAGCCATGCCGGCTCGGACATCGCCCTGTCGAACAAGGTCCGCGCCGCCTGTAGCTGAACCAGGACAAGGCAGTGAAAAATGGGCTACTGGTTCAAAACGGACGAAATGGACTCGGACTGATAAAACGCACCTCATGCAGTGCTACTTTATGAATACCTCAAAAGTGGGGCTACATGGGATGGATGCGTCAACTGTGGATAAACATGCACCCTGAATTGCCACTAACCGCTAAGTAACTTGTAGGTCAGAGGAGTAACATAATCAAGCGGCACCTCATATCGGAACTTGAGGTAGATGAAATTAGAGAACAGTTCACTCAGGTAAGCTTGACAAACGAGGAGTGCATATCATCACACATTGTCAAACATACGATCATGTGTCAACGATCATGTGTTGACTCACGGGTTGAAGAAGACTTGCACTTGGACCTTGACCCAAGGGTGAAAGAGCTTGCGGATAATATCATCAACAAGATGCCAGCTGCTAATGATTATGGAAGCAGGGTACCACTACGAAGAGTTAGTGAGGCCATACCTAAGAAGCTGTTAGAAGACATTAACTTGGCACTAGAGTCGATCTCAACTGGATCAATCAGTGAGACTAATGCCCTAATCTTCAGTACAGCAACCGTCATCTTGGAGGAGATGGGTGTTAAGCCACTGCCAACAAGGGTTCAAGCCATTCCATCCTGGCAGCTGAGGCTACAAAATAAGATCAAGGACTTGTGCAAGAAAGTTACTAGGCTCAGTGAGAGATCTAACCACAGTTTGGAGCGTCCGAAAAGGGAAGCCACAATAGAAGCTCTAGAATCTGCCAAACAGCAGCTAGTAGCACTCTCGGCACGACTGGAGCAGTACACCAAAGAGCGGGATAACAAGAGAATGAACAAACTGTTCATCAATAGTCCATCTAGAGTGTATTCCCGGTTCAAAGGTGAACTGCAGAGGCCAATGTCTGAGCCTCCCCAATCTAGCACTTCAAAGTTCAGGAAGGACATCTGGGAGAAAGAGACTACTCATAACATCACTGCACATTGGCTGAAAAGGCTTAAAGAGAGCCATCAACATACTGTGGCTTAGCAAGGACTCACCATCAGCGAAGAGGACATCAAGTGCAAAGTGCAGCGTACGAAGAACTGGGTAGCACCTGGCCATTACATGATTCAAGCCTTCTGGTTAAAGAAATTGACATCACTTCACACTATAATGGCTAAGCAGATGGAATGCCTAATAGAACAAGGTGACCATCCAGAATGGCTGACCAAAGGACGAACTGTACTTCTAATAAAAGATCCAAAGCAGGGGCCGATTCCCAAAAACTATTGACCAATAACGTGCTTGCCCACCACCTGGAAACTGCTCTCAGGAATAGTTGCAGACAAACTGGAAGAACACATGAGTCACTATATGACCAGTGCTCAGAAACGAATTGGGCGCAACACCCGAGAAATCAAACATCAGTTACTGGTGGATCGGACAGTCTGTCAAGACAGCAGGAGAAGGCAAACCAATCTTGCCATAGCTTGGATTGACTACAAAAAGGCTTATGACTCAATTCCCCATAGTTGGATACTTGAGTGCCTCAGTATGTACAATGTTCACTCTGCTCTTGTGGCATTCATCAAGATGTCAATGACCAAATGGAAGACGGAATTGGAGGTTAATGGCAAAAAGCTGGCGAGTGTAAAAATTAAGCGAGGCATCTATCAAGGAGACTCCTTATCACTGCTGCTCTTCTGCATATGCCTAAACCCTCTAAGCAATATGCTGGAGGAGGCTCAATATGGTTACCCATTTAAAAGCGGCACCAAGATAAACCACCTCTTCTACATGGATGACATCAAGCTGTACGCCAACCAAGAAAGGGACATTGATTCGCTAATACACCTCACTCAGGTATACAGCAAGGACATCGGAATGACTTTCGGTATTGAGAAATGTGGAAGGCTAATTCTTAAGAAAGGCTATTCTATGCTCACAGATGACCTAAAAATGCCAAATGGTACCATCAAAGATAGAGAAGAAGGGTACAAGTACTTGGGGATTATGCAAAGCAACATCAATCACGAAGCCGAGGTATGTCACAAAGCCATTACGGAATACAAGAAACGTCTTCGGCAGGTCTTACGGACCCAGAACATTGCCAAGAACCAAGTCATGGCCATAAATACCTACGCATTGCCAGTAATTAGATATCCAGCAGGCATAATAAAATGGACTGAGGAAGCCATCAAAGAAACAGATATAGCAACTCGAAAACTGCTGACCATGCATGGAGCACTCCATCCAAAATCTGATACTACTAGATTGTATCTCGATAGGAAAGATGGCGGTAGGGGACTCAAAGTGTACAGCAGACAGTGAAAGAGGAGGAACAAAGCATCAAAGCATATGCAGCTGCCATGGCCACTTCAGATAAGTTGCTAGCTGAATTTCAATCGACTGCTCTCACAACGGACCAACGCCCTGATGATGAGGAAATTGACTGGCACACGAAATCTCTTCATTGTGCGTACCACCAACAAATATCTAAGGTTGGCGATCTTCACCAGACATATATGTGGCTGAACAAAGGAAACCTAACGGCCAATACAGAGTCGCCAATCATGGCAGCCCAGGAGCAAGGGCTCTCAACAAGGCAACTCTAAACGAAAATCTATCACACTAGAGACGATCCTAGATGCAGACTGTGCAAAGATGCACCTGAGACCATCCAACACATCATCAGTGGATGCAAGCAGCTACCAGGGAACGCATACACTGAGCGGCATAATCATGTCGCAGGTGTTGTGTATAGAAGTCTATGTGATGAGTATGGCTTTAATAAACCACAACACTGGTGGGAAACTCCTGGTAAGGTCAATGAAAATGACCGCGCTAAGATCCTCTGGGACTTCTACATCTGAACTGACAAGCATGTCCTAGCAAACCAACCAGATATAGTGGTGGTGGACAAGGAGAACAAGAGAGCTACTGTAATAGATATAGCAGTACCCTATGACTACAATATAGCCAGCAAAGAAAAATAAAATGTAGAGAAATATCTCCCTCTCTGAGAAGAGATTGAAAAATGCTGGAATGTAAGAACAACTGTAATCTCAGTAGTCATTGGGCGCTGGGCGCAATAACACCGTCGCATAAAATGTGGCTTGCCCAAATACCAACAACAATCAACTCAGGTGAGTTGCAGAAAAGTGCGCTATTGGGAAGAGCTAAGACCTTGAGGCGAGTGCTCAAACTCCCAGGTCTCTGGTAGGAGACCCGAGTTAGAACAGAATTTACCACCCATACGGGGTATCCGGGGCGAGGAAACAATTTATATATATATATACATATATATATACATATATAGATATATATATATATATATATATATATATATATATATACTCATGCTACAGACAGTACTGTTTCGGCTATTGGAGTCTCACCAGTGCAGCTCAGAACTTAGACAAGGGACACAAATCCCATTACCAGTGAGAGTTGACTTCCTGCCATGAAACAACTATGTTGTCTCACAGACTTTATGAAAGATTGTGACTTTATTAAAGATTGTGATTTTCCTGAAGTTGCCTCACAGACTTTAGGAAAATCAATGTGCTGACACTGTCATATATATATATACATATACAATGTATATATATATATATATATATATATATTTATATATATACATATATATACATTGTATATGTATATTTATATATAGTTCTAATCTTACCAACTGTCTAATATTGGAAATGAAGGGAAGCGTTGGACTTTTTTGTACTAGGACAGATACATCGACACACAGAAAATCATACACCTTGAAACAACCGCAAACACATACACACACGCGCTCACACACAAATGCGTGCACACAATCATACACACACATAGACACACTAACGCGCTCACATAGACCCATGCACACACACACGCACACACGCACACACACAGTCTTGTAAACGCATGCAATTGGGGACGCGATATTTTTACCATCACTTTGAGGACAATTTTCATCTATCATTGAGAGCTTTAAAAAACAACATATTAAAACATTTTTTGTTGGGTTTACAAATGCACTGATTTTTGGAGCTGTTATCTTATCCGTTTTTCAGTTATAGCCCGTGAGAATTTAACACTAACTTTGGGGACTTCACCTCACACACATGTATGAATTTTTTATCTAATAAACGGGGACTTTTGCATAGAGAAGATAACTCTGGCTTATTTTTGTTTTTTTCAACCATTTTGGAGTTGTCGGTATGTGATATTCTTCCCACACTTTCGTAAATGTGCTTGTAAAAGTTATCCATCACTTAATTTTGTCCTCAAATATCAACTTAGAAGTTTAATAGTTCTTTATTAAACCTATTTAAAGTACTAATTCCACACATGTATGGTGCGCAAAGGTTGAATCGACCTGAGACTTTTATGTTTATTAATAAATTCAGTGTAATCAATTGCTTCACAGAATTTATGGTGATCCGTTCAAGTTAAGGTTTTGAATTGCAAACAGCCAGGCCAAGGTTGCAGGCTGATGTCTATCTAGATTTACGACTTTTCAACATTTAACGCGAGTATGTTCAAGGTAAACATTTTAACATAGTTTTCATAGAACTCTTAAGCCCTGAGATCTGGGCAACAAATTTAATTACTATAATCGATAAAGTATTTTGCTACATCTCATTTTTATCGCTACCAAGAGCAGCCATCAGAAAATGTACATTGCGCGATCATGAGTTAACTTTTTTAAACAAAAGTAAAAATAACCAGGCCAGCAAATGTGAGTAATTTTTTTTAAATCAGGAAGCCAAATAAATTTGGATATAGTTAATTTTAGTCGTACTTTTCTGTTTGGTTGCACATGATGATTATCACTTTTAATTTAAATTTTTGCGCAATTCCTTTGTTTGTAAGCCATGCATAAAAAGCCAAGCATAGACGGAGACATATTAGAATCAAGCTTTGGAAATGAAGCATTGGTATCTCGAATATGCCTAATGTAAGCCCAAAAACCTTTACCTTATAAAAATATCTTTATGTTTAATAAATCGTGTTATCCGTACCAAAAATTTGCCTTCTATTACATTTTCCTAAAAATATATTGAGTTGCCCATCTTTGCAGAAGCCATACATTTAACTGTAATCTATTCAAATGTTTAATAACAAGATTGACTCAATTTTTAGTGCAGATATGATCAAAAGTTTGCAAAATATTTAAACCATTAGCTTGGGAGTGTTAAAAAAATACTATCACTGCACACACTGATTTGAGCTATCTCGGTACTATTGAAATAAACTTTGTTCAATTTGAAGGCGTGTACGTCATCCACATTACGTATGATACTACAGTCAATGTTTTTTGAAGTAATTGGCCAGTTTTTGGAACTGCAAACCATCAAAAATAGTCTCAAATATGTTGTCATACAATTTTTCTGATGTATGATGTAAACATAAAACAAAAGTGTCTTTGTATTAGTATACAAGTATAATCATTATTTAGGTACAATTGACCAACTATTATAAGTGCACACGATATCATAAATTCTCTCAATGCTAGTCTAACAGGGAATCTGTACTTTTCACCCTCAACTATTTAGAGGGCAATTTGAGCACAAGGGAATGTTTGGTACTTTAATCAGCAAGTTTGTAACCATTAGTTTAACAAATTAGTAGAAATATTATTGAGAAAATATATCCCTATATTGGTTGTAGAAAAACTATCGCAGGTGTGTATGATATTTTTACCATTGATTTGGGGACACTGACTGATTATTTTATTTCATATCACAGTCATCATCATTCCTAATACCATTGCTGCAAGATGTTCCAAATTTAATGCCAGAGTATAAACCCCAATGAATATACTTCTTAAGCAGTTTCCTGAGCACATTGACCAATTAGAACAAAAGAGCACAGTCATTCATAGAATATGTCAACACCATTGCAACAATATGTCCCCAATTTGATGGTAAAATTATTCTCACAGGTGTGTATAGTATTTTAACCATTGATTTGGGGACATTGACTGACTATCTTATTCTATATCACAGTTAAGATCATTCCTAATACCATTGCTGCAAGATGTTCCAAATTTAATGCCAAAATATCAACCTCGATGAATATGCTTCTTAAGCAGTTTCCTGAACACATTGAACAATTATAACAAAATAACTCAGTCAGTCATAGAATATGTCAACCTCATTGCAACGATATGTCCCAATTGATGGTAAAATTATTCTCACAAGTGTGTATGATCTTTTAACGATTCATTTGGAGACATTGACTGATTATCTTATTTGATATCACAGTCATGAATATTTCTAATACCATTGCTGCAAGATGTTCCAAATTTAATGCCAAAATACCAACCTCAAAAATATGCTTCAAAAGCAGTTTCCCGAGCACATTGACCAATTATAACAAAACAACACAGTCAGTCATAGAATATGTCAACACCATTGCAACGATATGTCCCCAATTTGATGGTAAAATTATTCTCACACGTGTGTATGATATTTTAACCATTGATTTGGGGACATTGACTGATTATTTTATTTGAAATCACAGTCATCATCATTCATAATACCATTGCTGCTAGATGTTCCAATTTTAATGCCAAAATAGCAACCCCAATAAATATGCTTCTAAAGCAGTTTCCCGAGCACATTGACCAATTATAACAAAACAACACAGTCAGTCATAGAATATGTCAACTCCATTGCAGCGATATGTCCCCAATTTGATGGTAAAATTATTCTCACACGGGTGTATGATATTTTAACCATTGATTTGGGGACATTGACTGATTATTTTAATTGAAATCACAGTCATCATCATTCATAATACCATTGCTGCAAGATGTTCCAATTTTAATGCCAAAATATCAACCCCAGTAAATATGCTTCTAAAGCAGTTTCCCGAGTACATTGACCAATTATAATAAAACAACACAGTCAGTCATAGAATATGTCAACACCATTGCAACGAAATGTCCCCAATTTGATGGTAAAATTATTCTCACACGTGTGTATGATATTTTAACCATTGATTTGGGGACATTGACTGATTATTTTATTTGAAATCACAGTCATCATCATTCATAATACCATTGCTGCAAGATGTTCCAATTTTAATGCCAAAATATCAACCCCAGTAAATATGCTTCTAAAGCAGTTTCCCGAGTACATTGACCAATTATATTAAAACAACACAGTCAGTCATAGAATATGTCAACACCATTGCAACGAAATGTCCCCAATTTGATGGTAAAATTATTCTCACACGTGTGTATGATATTTTAACCATTGATTTGGGGACATTGACTGATTATTTTATTTGAAATCACAGTCATCATCATTCATAATACCATTGCTGCAAGATGTTCCAATTTTAATGCCAAAATATCAACCCCAATAAATATGCTTTTTAAACAGTTTTCTGAGCACATGGACCAATTATAACAAAACAACACAGTCAGTCATAGAATATGTCAACACCATTGCAACGATATGTCCCCAATTTGATGGTAAAATTATTCTCACACGTGTGTATGATATTTTAACCATTGATTTGGGGACATTGACTGGTTATCTTATTTGATATCACAGTCATCATCATTCATAATACCATTGCTGCTAGATGTTCCAATTTTAATGCCAAAATACCAACCCCAGTAAATATGCTTCTAAAGCAGTTTCCCGAGTACATTGACCAATTATAATAAAACAACACAGTCAGTCATAGAATATGTCAACACCATTGCAACGAAATGTCCCCAATTTGATGGTAAAATTATTCTCACACGTGTGCATGATATTTTAACCATTGATTTGGGGACATTGACTGATTATTTTATTTGAAATCACAGTCATCATCATTCATAATACCATTGCTGCAAGATGTTCCAATTTTAATGCCAAAATATCAACCCCAATAAATATGTTTTTTAAACAGTTTTCTGAGCACATGGACCAATTATAACAAAACAACACAGTCAGTCATAGAATTTGTCAACACAATTGCAACGATATGTCCCCAATTTGATGGTAAAATTATTCTCACACGTGTGTATGATATTTTAACCATTGAT
Organism: Watersipora subatra; assembly: GCF_963576615.1. NCBI lineage: Eukaryota > Metazoa > Bryozoa > Gymnolaemata > Cheilostomatida > Watersiporidae > Watersipora > Watersipora subatra. The sequence continues at coordinate 25,866,793 of NC_088715.1, forward strand.
TTGGGGACATTGACTGGTTATCTTATTTGATATCGCAGTCATGAATATTCCTAATACCAAAATGCTGCTAGATGTTCCAAATCTAATGCCAAAATACCAACCCCAAAAATATGCTTCTTAAGCAGTTTCCCGAGCACATTGACCAATTATAACAAAACAACACAGTCAGTCATAGAATATGTCAACACCATTGCAACGATATGTCCCCAATTTGATGGTAAAATTATTCTCACATGTGTGTATGATATTTTAACCATTGATTTGGGGACATTGACTGATTATTTTATTTGAAATCACAGCCATCATCATTATTAATACCATTGCTGCTAGATGTTCCAATTTTAATGCCAAAATATCAACCCCAATAAATATGCTTTTTAAACAGTTTTCTGAGCACATTGACCAATCATAACAAAACAACACAGTCAGTCATAGAATATGTCAACACCATTGCAACGATATTTCCCAAATTCTATGGTAAAATTATTCTCACACGTGTGTATGATATTTTAACCATTGATTTGGGGACATTGACTGGTTATCTTATTTGATATCACAGTCATGAATATTCCTAATACCATAATGCTGCTAGATGTTCCAAATCTAATGCCAAAATACCAACCCCAAAAGTATGCTTCTTAACCCTTTGACAGGGGAAATGACCAGAATGTCGTTTACCGGTTGCGTGGGGAAACGACATTTATGTCTATTTCGGTAGACGTTTATAAAGCTGTCGTATAGTAACGTTAAACAAAGGATATGAACACTAGTAAGTTTGAAATATCATCAACAAGATATCAGTCGATGAATTACAATATGAAACGATTATCTGAGAGGCGTTGCTTTGTGCTAAAAGCTAAACAAATCGCGATTCCTTGGAAAAGAATAAAAGTTGGAAAAACCAGTCAACGTCGGCTCGACTTTCAAAACGGTAAAATAAAAGATTATTTTATCCTGCGATCGTTAGTGATTTTTTGTCTGATCAGAATAAAATTAATTCAAATGATAAAAGTGATGTAAACTTTTTTGGACTTTTAATATACTTGGAATATTCAGAGAAAACGATCATTAAGGTGGCTCGCACGGCTACGTTATAGCGTTTGACTCTACCGAAAAAGATGCTTCCAAGCATTTCATAAAGGGACAATTGCACATGGTTGTAATTTTTTTTGAGTAGTAGATATGTGAATGAATGTATATGTACAAAAAATTTTGTTCATTGAACTAAATTTAAGATTTGAGCTATGCATGTTCATAAAATATCGATTTTTTTGAATTTTCGAAAATAAATTACACGAGTCTCGGTTGTTTTTGGGGGGGCTTATACCCGGTCAAAGGGTTAAGCAGTTTCCCGAGTACATTGACCAATTATAACAAAACAACACAGTCAGTCATAGAATATGTCAACACCCTTGCAACGATATGTCCCCAATTTGATGGTAAAATTATTCTCACATGTGTGTATGATATTTTAACCATTGATTTGGGGACGTTGACTGATTATTTTATTTGAAATCACAGTCATCATCATTATTAATACCATTGCTGCTAGATGTTCCAATTTTAATGCCAAAATATCAACCCCAATAAATATGCTTTTTTAAACAGTTTTCTGAGCACATTGACCAATTAGAACAAAAGAACACAGTCAGTCATAGACAATGTCAACACCATTGCAACAATACGCCCCCAATTTGATGGTAAAATTATTCTCCCAGGTGTGTATGATATTTTAATCATTAATTTGGGGACATGGAACAATTATTATGTGTGAACTCACAGTCATGAACAATCTAAAAACCATTGCTGTAAGATGGCCGTTATTTGACAGCCAAATATCTCAGACATGTTTACGCTATTTTAAACATTTGTATGGTCGCATTAACCAATTCTGATAAAAGAATGTAAGTTTTAAGCCATGTAAATTCATCATGCCAAGATGTCTCAATTTGATGACAGAACTATTATCACATGTGCATATGACTTTACAATTTTTTGTAAGTTCACTTACAGTCACTAATCATTTCAAAGCATTTGGGCTGTGGTAAAATCTCTCTAATTTAATGGCACAAATATCACAGCAAGTTTTTGTTATATTTGAAACATTAGCTTGAAAAAATTGATCTATAATGGTAAGTGCACACTTATTCGTTAACCATCTTAAAGCGAATGTGTGAGATTTCACCAATTTTGTGGCAAAACTATTATTGCAACTGTGAATGATATTGCTTCCATTAGTTTGAAACATTGACCAATTATTACCAATCTACACGCAGTGATCAAGCATCTCATAGCTATTGTGACAAGATGTCCTTAAATAGATGCTAAGATACCATCACCAGTGTTTATAATGATGTAACTATTCTGGGAAGTTGGCCAATTGATGCAACTCCGCTCACAGTCATACAAATATGTATAAACAAATATGTAGAAGTCATATGTAATAAAATGTCCCTAATGCCTGCTCCATTATCTCCACAAAGCGTGTATGATTTTTTAACCATTTGCTCGGGAATATTGAGCAATTATTACAAAAGCAGTTTGAGTGATATAGCATATCAACGCCATTGTGATATGTTGTTGCTAATTTGAGGGTTCCAATATAACCACGAGTTTGCATAACCTTTTAACCATTGGTTTGAAATAATTGTCAAAATTTACTGGTGCATGCATAGTATTAATTCATATCAAGGATGTTATAAAAAGTTTCCTTCAGTTTGTTGTTACATTTGATGACAAAGAATAAAATATTTCTAATTTGGAAAGACGAATACCCCAACAAATACTTATTATATTACAACCATTAGTTTCGAACATTACACAATGATTATAAGAGCAGAATTAGTCGCCACCAATCTCAAAACATTTGTAATAAGATTTTCCCAAATCGATGGTAAAAATATCAGTGCATGAACATTTGCTTGTATGGCCATTGGTTTGAAAACATAAAGCAAATATCATAACTGTACATACAGTCATAAAATTTCTCAATGCTATTTCAATAACTACGAATATTATCAAAACCATTCATTGAAATACAACCATTACTTTTAGAATATTGATGAATTAATTAATTATACTTTCATCCGTAAAAAATTCATTGAACACATATCCTCATTTCGGTTTCGGAATTATTATCATGGGTGTGTATGCCATATAACCTATTAGTTTGGGATTTTTACTAAATCTTGTACGAAAATTATTGGGTGTAATAAAATATATTTATTTGTTTCAAATATTAGCATGATAGAAACTATTGAGCCTATAATTGGCACACGTAAACAAGACAACAACACTAATGCAATTTAAATATAATATAATTTGTGTACAGCTAAAAGACAATATTGCAACTAAAGGTGAATTGCTGTCTACTAAGTAGATATTTGCCAGATTATTTTCAGAACCTGTGAAACAGAATACAACCTTTCAAACACATTTCACTTGCTATGCCTGTTTGGCTTTTAATTCATATTGAAGTTTTTAAAAATAAAATTAGACAGTAACTATCAAATTCTTTAAGTATTTAATAAAATTTTTAAGTATAACATTTCAGTGTGAAACCTTCGGCCATGTTTTACTAAGTCAGTATTGTTTATGATGATAATCATCTATGTGAGCAACAACTAATAATATGAAATATTTTGAAAAGGTGATTCGTTGTTACCGTTAACTGTTGTTCACTTTATTTTGTCGATTCAAGACGCGTGGCATAACTCTTTGGCAATTGTGCAGTAAGTTGATGGATCGTGAAAGCTGTTTAGATTGGCAAATATGTACGCATGTCTTTAAAAAATGGGCATAGTGGAAACCATGTGATATAAAATAGAAGTGAGCATGACTATCTGATGTTGCAAATAAAGTTTAAAATCTTGCGCCTAGGTAGAATCTTGACAAATTATTTGCAGTGTATGTGAGATTTACAAGCAACCATTTTATTAACAACATGTCTTACTCACTGAATCTGCTTTGTTTCTAGCTAACCATAAATCCTTGCACAGAATAGGATATTATAGAATGGAATAGACAGAAAATATTAAATTCATTGAATATTTGAAAAGTGTATACGCTATTGAGCACAAACTTTATGAGAGTTTAGGATCTTATTTGTCTTTGATGTAGTGTACAAGCATAAAATGTTATAATCTTGTTATTGTGCATGAGCAGTACTGAATTTTACTGATTGCAGTATTGAATAAGTTTCTTTGTTCTCTAGGTTTAATTGGTGCTACTTCAATATTACATAATCATAAGCAGAACACGACATGTTCAATGTATGACAGGCAAAGTTTCAACAGTGATAAACATGTTGGCTCAGAAAAATCTCAAACAGCGCAGAAAGTTTATCAATGCTGCGAGACTTTTTCAAAGCAATTATTAATAAAAAGGGGTGGCTATATACATGTATGAGCTACGCAAAGTAAAGTGAGATGAGTTTTCCAATCTTTAAAACTATATGTAAGCTTTCCAACAAAAGTAGTCAACGGCCAGCTATAGAATATTTCTAAAAAAAAGGTTAGTTCAAATTAGCGATCCCAATAGAACAATAAGTAGGTTATTGCACTATTGCTATTGCTATCTAAAATTATTTTGTTACAATGCAATTTCTAAAAAGACTTGTGTAGTTTTTTAAACAAAATTACAAATTGACAAAACAGGAATTTTGGCTCGTGAGCTTCCTTGAGTAAAAGACCAAAAGTAATAACTTTGTCAGCAGTAATAAAAACAGTTGACAAGGATCTTCAGGCAATTTTGCAAGTGTGCTTTTGCGAATTTTCAACAAGGGATCTACCAGTTGGTAATTATTGGTGCTCAACACAAGTTTTTGTTTAATTTTGTATCTAAATTTTCAGAAATATTTTTGCATATTGGTATCATTCCTGCAGACCTTTTATTATTGTAAATTTTATAAGCAATTATCAGCCTCTCTTGCTTCATATAAAATTAGCATTGTAATTAAAACTGTTAAATATTTTTCAGTGTAGTATGTTATGGAGAGCATATCTTAAGAGAACAAATTTCTTCTCTGGATGAGAGACTGTGTAAAAGTCGCAAACCATATAATCTTATTATTGCCTGCGAGTAACCGTATTGCATAACTTGCTTTGTTCTATTAATAGATCTTGTTGCTGTTTGATGTTGCATCATGATTACCCGGGCCCTTGCTGCTTAATGTTTAGCAGAAAATAAGTAGAAAGTAATAATATTTACTTGGTTCAGGAGATTCTCTAACAACACTGAAAGTATATCAAAACGACGGATATTAAACAAAAATTATTAGAAAAACAACGGCACTAGAAAACAACTTAGCAATAATCGCTCACTATTAGAGTTCTTGCTGTGCAAGCCGTTACATCAACCGAACTATCTAATGTGATGCAAAAGAAAAAAACTTTGTGAGTGAGATATTCCAACAATCAACCTTGAGAATCATGCATTTTGAGTTTAAAAGATTTTTCCAATTGCGATTTAAATTAAAAACTAAAGCAAATCAGTAAATACATGACTTCAAGCCTTCCATAGTTGGGGGTGATATAATTCTATTGTCTATCATAATTTTCTTCTGGTATAAGTTGCTCATGGTTAAATTGCATATAAATTGTCAAAATAAGAAATTTCTCTTGAGAAATTGAAAAAGGTTTCATAAGAAAGATCCTTCATATTTGTTTTAAAATATAACTGTTCAACTCTTTTTAAATTCGATAGTCTGATTAAAGAATTAATTTGTGTTCCATATTACAGGTTGTTTTTCATAATGTTATCGAATAAATCATTTGACAATATTGCCCTATGTCAGTATAGCGTATGATAATAGTAGTCTATGGGAACAACATCAATTTAGATGAAACATTTTAAAAATATGATTTGTGTTGATTGTTAGCTTTTGTTCATTTTATTTTTTCTATTTAAGACGCATGTGATAACTCTTTGGAAACTATGCAGTGATTTGATGCACTGCGAAAGCTGTTTAGATAGGCAAATATGTACGCATTTCCTTAAAAAATGGGCTTAGTGAAAATCATGTGATCTAAAATGAACGTGAGCATGACTATCATTAATCCAAAACAAATGTAATATTTCCTGTTTGAGGCTAGCTAGGTGATGTTGCAAATAAAGTTTAAAACCTGGCACCTGGGTAGATTCTTAAAAACTATTTGAAGTGTCTGGAGATTTTGAAGCCACCATAGCATTTACAACATGTCTCACTTGCTGAGTCTGCTTGCATTTTAGCTAACCATAAAGCTTTGCGCAGAATAAAATACTGTAGAGCAAAGTAGACAGAAAATACTAAATTCATCGAATATTTGTAAATTGTATATGCTAGCAAGAGCAAACTTTATGAGAGTAAACATTTGATTTGTCTTTGATTTGGTGTATAAAGCATCAAACGTTATAATCTTGTTATTGTGTATGACCAGCAGTACTGAATAAGTTTCTTTGTTCTCCAGATTTAACTCCTGCGTCTTTGATATTACATAATCATAAGCAAGACACTACAGGCTCAAGGTATGACAGGCAAAGATTGAGAAGCGATAACATGTTGGGTCAGACAAATCGCAAACAGCATCAAAATTTCACTAATGCCGTGAGACATTTTCAGAGTAATTATGGAAAAAAGAGCAACTATCAGTAACACAAAGTACAATTAGATGGGTTTTCCAAACATTGAAACTGTAGATAAAATTTACAACCCAAGTTGTCAATGACCAGTTATAAAATAATTCTCATAAAACTGATTAGTTCAAATTAGCAATCACAATAACAATAGAACAATAAGTAAATTATTGCACTATTGATATCTAAAATTAGTTTGCTACACTGCAATCTATAAAAAATTCTTGCGAATGTCAAATAGGATGTTTCCATGTGAAATATTTGACAACATTGATCTATGTCTGTATAGTTTATGATAACAGTGATCTTTGTGTGCAACATCAATTCAGATGTAATATTTTGCAAATATGATCCGGCTTGATTATTACAGGTGGTTCACTTTATTTTCTCTATTTAAAACATATAACATTACTCTTTGGCGCCTGAGCAGTAATTTGATGCATTTTGAAAGCTATTTATATTGGCAAATAAGTACGCATTTTCTTAAAAAGATTGGCATAGTAAAAACCATGTGATTTAAAGTGAACGTGAACATGAGTATCAATAATACAAAACAAATACAATTTGTTCTGTTTGAGGCTAACTGGGTGATATTGCAAAGGAAGTTCAAAATCCCGCGCCTAGGTAAATTATTGACAAATTATTTGCAGTGTCTGTGAAATTTACAAGCTACTATTTTATTAAAAACATGTCTCACTCACTGCATCTGCTTGGTTTTTAATTAACAATAAAGCCTTGTGCCAATAGAATATTATAAAATGGAGTAAATGGAAAATAATAAACTCATTGAATATTTGTAAATTGTATATGCTATTGAGCACAAATTTTATGGAAGTAAACATCTTATTTGTCTTTTATTTGGTGTGTAAAGCATCCAATGTTATAATCTTGTTATTACAGATGACCAGCAGTACTGAATAAGTTTCTTTGTTCTCTATATTTAACTTGTGGTTCTGCGATGTTACATAATCATAAGCGAGACACTACAGGGTAAATGTATGACAGGCAAAGGTTGAGAAGCGATAACACGTTGGCTCAAATAAATCTCAGATAGCATGAAAATTTTACCAATGCTATGAGAGTTTTTTAAGGTAAATATTAAAAAAACAATCAACTATGACCAACAAAAAGTTAAAAAGTCGGTTTTTCAAACATTAAAATGTAGGTAAGCTTTCTAACAGAAGTAGTCAATGGCCAGCTATAGATTAATTCTCATAATACTGTTTACTTCAAATTAGGAATCACAATAACAATAGCACCATAATTAAATTATTGCCCTATCGCTATTGATATTTAAAATTAGTTTGTTACAATGCAATCTATAAAAAATAATTGCAAAGTTTTAGGAACAAAATTAAAAATAGCATCTACTATAGATTTACAAATACTACAAATAGATCTACTATTTGGTATTTTCTGGTGATCAACAGAATTTTTGGTTTCATTTTGTGTTTTAATTATAAAAAATGTTTTTCTTTATATTGGTCTAACTTCTTTAGATTTTTTATTGTTGTGAATTTTTACAAATAGGTAGCAGCCTCTCTTGCTTTATATAAAACAAGCAGATTGCCCGATTTTGCATGGGTAATAAAAATGACGGTTTTAAATAAAGCTTTGTTTTATTTCTGCGTACTGCATTTATTTCTGTGTACTGTTTATATATTTGTGTAATTCATACTGTGCCTGTTTCAGTCCTACTACAGCTCTCTACTGATTGCAATATTCTTGCTTAGCATATCAATCAAGCTTATGCGAGAGTCATGTAAGTTATGCATTGTTATGTTAAAACAATGCATACTTGTTATAAATAAACATACAATAAAAGACAAAAAGACGCTGATATTTATATATAGATTTTCAGTGTGCATTGCTTATTTGCTGAGACGTTAGCTAAGCGCATTTGGCTTTGTATCGTATAACAAACAAAGTTTCATGCATTCACTGAACCGTATTAGGCTCTTACATATATACATTACTGAAATCCAGCTAAAATTATATATGATGAATACTAAAATAAAATTAAAAAATTTTTTATCTTTTGCATTCCCATGAACGAAGTAGTATAAAACATTAAAAAAACCATTCATGTCGACGATTATTTGCGTTCAGTATTTCATACCCATTTAACACCCCAAAAAATCTTTTTATTGTTTGCGAGTATACAAAAAAACTTTGTATACTTAACTTTTTGCCAATTTCATGTGCTCGGTGGACAATTTCATGTGCAATCTCATGTGCACACTTTCATAATTATGCTATTAAAAGTTATGCATGACTTCATTTCTACTTCAAACTCAGTTCAAAAGTTCTATAGTTGTCTACGAAATCTTTGTTGAGTAATAAATATACATATTATGACACTTTTTTAATTTACTTTTAGGAACTATTAATTCTACACATGTATGATGTACAAAGGATAACTCAGCATTAGGCCATTAACGATTGGCATAAACAGACAACAAATTTAATTACGTTACTGAATTAATTTTGTTGCCGTATCTCGTTTTATACTGCTAGCAATGCCAGTCATCAACATATTTACATTGCGTCAGCATGAGTTAACTATTATAAACAAAAGTAAAAAGAACAAGTGAGGTGATGACAAGCACTTTTTCAAAAATCCAAAAGCCAAAAATAATTAAATATATTCATTAAATGTTGACACTGCTGCTTAGTTTTACACATTGATAACCGCAATTGATTAAACTTGAAACTTGTATAATTCCATTGTTTTCAAGCCATACATAAAAAGCAAGCATAGGGACATAGGAGTTAAATTACAATCAAGCTTTAGATAAAAAGATTGGTATTGTCAACATACTCAATATAAACTTGATGAAATATATATATTTTCTAAAACAACTATAAGTATTTTCAATGAGGAGCGATAAATGTATGGCAGAATTTTCCATCTAGCTATTTCATTCTCAAAAGATATACTACCTTGTCAATCTTTGTAATTGACTCTGATCTTTTAGTAGCAACGAAAGTTTTTTAAGACTATGTGAAATTAACCTGAGATTTTATGCAGCTATAACTTATATAAAAAATGTACGTAATGAATTCAAACAAATCTTTTGAATAATAAAGCGCAATTTTTTTTAATTGCGTATAAACTACAACCATACTAAAATGAAAGCTAATAAGTGAAGAAGGATGCATATGTGAGAATATTTGAAAAAGTACAAGAGCTCTCAAGGATTATTAAAGGCCTGAACTATTGAAGGAAGCAAACGAGACACACTTTCAAATGTCTGCTGAGCGTGTATAACTGCTGACCAAATACATTATAACGTAAAAAAAACTTGGCAAATGCTAAACTACAAAATACATTTGTAATGCAGAAGAGCAAATATAGCCTTTAGCTAAACATAAGTTCAAAAATAGTGTAAACGCTCAATTTGCTTCCGAAGCTACATTAAAAAAAACTCACAAATATTGTGACTTTTCACTCACAAATATTGTGAGTTTTCATCTCTTGTAATTTCATTCTTGTAGAAACTCGCAAATATTGTGAGTTTTTACAAGGTAGAAATTAGCTCCCCAATAAGATATAATGTCCCCAATTGTTAGGTAAAAAGTTTCTATGAGAAGAAAACTCCGAAAATATTTGCCTACTAACAAATGGAAACAAGTCAAATGTGTGTGAGAATTTAACAAACTTTATGGGGACTTACATATTTTTTCACACACCCACACTCACAGATGTTCTCGTACAAATGCAGGCAATTGGGGACAGTGCTCAGATTTTGTCGGGAGTTGGATTAAACTATATATTTTTTAGTTTTTTATAAGAAAAAAGGGTTTAAAAGATTGGGGACGTCCCCAATTTCCGAACGTCCCCAATTTGTCTGTTAAATTCTGGTGTGAGTCCCCAATTGCATGCATTTACAAGTTCACGCACACACGCACACACGCACACACGCACTCAAGCACTCAAGCACACACAAACATACACGCACTCGCACACACACAAACAAGCGCACCCGAACACCCACTTTTTTCAGTTTTCCTTTTATTTCTCAATAAAGCAGGATAATAAACTTTCTTCAGATAAGCTCTATAGCGAGTTTTATTCTGTTAAATTATTTGTAATGTTAGAATATGACTAATCTTGTTGATGATCACATATTGAAAAAAAATTAGAAAAAAGGTTACGTCTTAGTTTATTACTGTTTTCCTTATTGTGGAACAAAAGCCTATAGGACTGTTATAATAACAGAGCCTATAGGACTGTTATAAAAAGATTATGACAACCTGTAGCACACTAGTTTTCAATCATTGTATTTTCAAAAACTGTTATTATTAGTCGCAGGATAGAAAAAATCTCTCCGGGACTTGACACAAGAAAATTTGACAAAGTGAAAAATTTGTTTGACAAAGCAAAGAAGGAGAGGGCAATGGAATATGCCAGGAAATCCCTCATTGGGATGAATAAGTTATCACTATCTTGAGGATTCTGCCCATCATTAATTTTACTAAACAACTTTACAGTTCTTACTATGTACTATTGAGATCGAGTATTCGCCTCAGCATGCCAAAATTTAATCATTTTTTGTTGTGTTTGATGTGTTCAGTCATGCAAAATACACCAGTGATTACCCGAAGCTTGTTAAAATTTGAATTACTATTTCTAAAACAAAAACGTCTTCAATCTGTATGGACTGCTATCATTAATCTTTATCATTTGTTTGAAGCTGCTTTGGTTTCATGAATGTTTTAAATGTTTTCACTAATAGTCTAAATCTAATATAATCAGATTAAAGAAACTTTTAGTTTAGAATCATGTGATTGCCAAAAAGATTGAGCAACTTTCTAGCATATTCTTAGATTGCTCTATAATTAGGTGCCTTCAGCAAGGCACCAAATGGAAAACTTTATTGTTTTCTGTGATCAAATATTATTATCGCCAATATACCTAAAGTTCATGCACAAACAAACAGTTACAAAAATAAATATGCTCAGAGGATTTGTATATTAGCCGAGGTAGACTCAGCTTGAATATCTCTTGTTTTTAAAGCAGGGCTATGGAAGTTCTCCAAATCTGTTTGGTCAATACTTTCTTCTCCTTCGGTTTGTCTCAGAAAGATTTATTTTGGTAATACTGTTTGCTAATTCACTGGTTTGACTTCCTAGCTTTGCCATGCTTGTATACCCACTACCGGTGCATTTGTCTGTGTGTAGGAGGTATTCCAACCATCTTCATTAACAAGGGCACATGTTCAAATTAAGAATACAATATTTTCTAAAGATTCAACTTCCTCACCTGTTTGAAGAGTGGAGTTGCTCTATAAATCTGCTGGTTGGCAAGAATCTAATATTGATAGGTGCTGGTTTAGTCTGTTTGTGGTCTGTGATAGATGTGCCTATTCAAAATGACCAATTTCTTTGTTGCTTTTTAAATCCATAGTATACCTTTGTCTGTGTTCCCAAATACTTTTTCAAGTTCTAGCTTTCAAGGTATTCACAGCAATTATGGCATGTCAGTTTTTTGTAGGAGTCTGGCACTCAAGAGTACTATATTATGCTTGGGTATAGGTTGTTCAAATTTATGGGCTAGCTTAGAATTGCAAGTCTTGTGGGAATAGCCTAATGGGTTGCACTCGAGCAATTCCTTCACTTCCATTTTCAGGCGCAACAGCTTCCTGGCTAACTTATTTTGTTTTCTCATGTTCGATTGCTAGTTCCAAAGAAAAGTTGATGTTTGGCTAAGCAATAACACTTTTGCCGACTCCCATTGACATTGATGCAGCAGCTTTTCAATTTTTGGTGGCATTGTTCCTTTTAAGCTTCTTTATTTGAGGATGAATGGAGCCAAGCCTGAGTTTTCCGAACACGAGCCGAGCCGTACTTGTTCTTGTGCAGTATTTATTAGGTCAATGCCTCACATACCAGACATTAATTAATAATTGTCTAGAAAATTTGAGTCGCTTGAAAACATAAGGTTGGTAACTTATTATAATAAGAGCATATCCTTAGTCTAAATCAGCTAGTGTTATGTCCAGAAAAACAAATGATATGTTTACAATCCGGTTGATAAAACCACAGGAAGTTGAGGGAAAGAACAACAAGACAATAGTTGGCTGCTAATGAACGACTGACAATAAGAAAACAAATGACAAGATAATAGACAATGACACGACAGACGATCCACGATGAACAACGGCAACGACCAACAACATATGAAAAAGCAATAACATTTATATACGCCGACTTATTGATAGTTTATTATATTTTTAAATTGTTTGTTTAGCTCACACTATTTTCTATACACCCAATAGACAAGGAAACAATAATTATATTAAGACTTAACTCAACAAAATGTATACAGTGCTTGGCTTGGACACTCGTTATTACAAATATCTACAGCGCCTGTAAGCTTCTTTTTTGAAATTTTCTTAGATAGCTTTAAGAAAATAAGCAGAGCCCTCCAAATTAAAAATAATTAGAATGAGATGCCTCGCTACAATGCAGCCTATGATGATCCTGTTGGTAGTAACTTCCAATATTGTCTTATATTTGGATATATATTGATTAATCTTATGTTACTTAGTAGTTCATACAGTTGTTGATATCTAAAAAAATTTTGTAGGGGAACAAGTTGCTGATAAGATCCACATTCCACCAACTACAGCTGCTAGATCTATCATATTAGAGAGATTAAATGCCTTTCCACTAATATTTCCAGAAAGTGAAATAACTTGGAATAGAATAATCACAGTAAGTATTTTGGCATATTTTAAACCTTACCTTTATCACTCAACTACTTTTCTACTAAGAAAAACCCGTCTGAATCATTCACACTAAACCTCAACTTTGTTTTTAATTGTTATAACGCTGTTGTATGATCTAAAAAAAGCCTAAATGATATCAAACATATTTTTAACAAATGTCAAGATAAAAAAGTCCAGATAAAATCAAGGTTGCATTTTCAATGTTTTGCAGCAGTTCTTTTTCGTCAACCTTTCTGTTCACAACCCAGCTTTTTTTTCACTAAAAATCACCTGTATTTAATGTTTTTGGGTAACAGTTCTCAACATCTTCATGGATATTTTATTTATATGGTTGGTATAAACAAAAGTTTAAATATAACACCAACAATAAGTTTTCATGGTTTTTAAGTAGGTAAAATACACAATAATTCTAAGCAACACAATTATTTTAACAATTGTTATAACCTTTGCAGCCTTAAAAAGTCATACCGCTAATGTTTTAATTCTTTCACAAGATGTTTGCAGAGAAATAATCAAGATTATGAAGTTTTTTTTACCAATTTTATTACACTTATATTTCCTAAAAACTTTTTTGGGTAATTTTCCTACAATGTGTTTAGTGGTAACCCTTAAAAACCTCAACAAAAATATTTACCTTTAATTACCTTAAATTTAGGTGGAAAAAAATCTCATTTTACTCTAATACTACACTTCAATAAAAATTGTGTCACCTATGCATGTTTTTATGCTCAATCTCAACTATGCCAAATATTTAAAATTTATTTTAAAGATGGTCACACTTAAATAACCAAATCAGTCAGACCAAAATAAAAATAATGAACACAGATAAAATCGTGTGTGATGTGGAAGACAACGGAAAGAAAACTTTTTACTCGTTTAACCTAACCAATATTTTTTATATTTATTGTTGGGTTATGGAAGGCTACCAAAAAATAAATATAGAAAATATTGGTTAGCTTCAATGGTTAGAAAGGTTTTTTTTTTGGTCACCCACTACTTCCCTTCGAAATAACTTGGAGAAAATTAATATCTCATAAATTTTTTATACTGATTATTGCATTTTTCTCAGAAATATTATTACACTTGTACTTTCTAAAAGTTTTTTAGATAACTTTTTTAGAATTTGCTCAGTAATAACTCTTAAAAGAAATTGGCCGCAAAATGTTTTATTTTATATACCTTAATTGCAGGCGGACAAAACGCCGATAAAATAATAACTTATTTCAATAAAAGCTGTTTCATGTATACATGTTTTAAATCTCAATCTCTACTATGCCAACCATGTAAACTTTACTCTAAAAATAGTCTCACTTAAATAACTAAATCAGTCAAACCAGAGGAAAAACTAGGAGCAGAAATAAAAATGTGTGCGTTGTGGAAGCCGTTCCAAAAAGGAATAATGGTATTAGTTAGGTTCAACAAGTAGAAAAGTTATTTTTGTGGCAGTTTATGATATTATCCACCTTCAAAATAAATCAGAGAACATTTATTTCTCATAATTATTTTTTAAGGTTATTTTCACTAGACTTGTGTGCAAAAGTCAGATAATTTTTGTGCTTTTTCAACTATGGACTTTGCCTGACGTTTCAATAACGTTTTTCCTTTGGCTGCTTCATGGTGTAATTCAACTCGATCAGGGCCTGCAGGTTTTTAAAACTGGCAGTTAAATTTTAATAATGCCACCTAATGTAAAATTTTTATGAAATGTTAGCATATTTCACCATCCAATTCTAAACTAATAATTCAAAGTACCTAAAAATGGGCTCATGCAAACTTTTAAAATACACCAAAATAACTTTGTTGTAATCTTTCTCAATCAGTAACTCAAATAAAATGAACCAAATATTTTAGGGTGTGTTAGGTTTTAAACTGAGGTTTTTTGAATATATATTCAAAAAAATCTTACTTGTTTTTTTCTGTTTTTCAGCTTCTTGAATTCGCAGTCAAACAGATTATTCTCTGCCTGAGAGACAGGGATAACGCCAATGGAGCCAATGATACTTTTAAATGGCTGTTCAACATATTGACTACAAACTTGATTGGGGTGTACCCCTATGCACCAGTAGAATGGATTGAACTTCAAGAAGGCTGGGTAAGTATAAAAATGTGCATCAAAGAACATTTTTGTTTGCAGCAGCTTTAAAAAACTTTAGCTCTTGTCATGCGCGTTGTTATAATAAAAGAAAGAACTATTAATAATGTGAACCATAGCACTTTGTTTGAGCTTTCTACTAAAAAATTGTGACACTGATAAGCAATCCAATCTACGCCAATCTTTACGTATATGTTTAACCCTTTCGCAGATGAGTTTTTGAGCCTATTTCAGCCCGTCTTGGGTGAATTAATTTTTCAAAAATATGAAAATTTTGAAACTTTATTGAAATGATATTTTTTTGCTACACTATGGTTGTATGATAGGTTTGTATCATATAACAAGGCATTGTACAGACAGCTTTACACCCTTTGGGCCTATTTGACCTATTTAAACTACCCTTACACATGTAAATTTTTAAGAAATTTGAAAAATTTGATTGTTGTTGCGATAATGCTATATTGTTGAATAATACATATTCTGTATTTATATTACTAATAAAGCATTTTACAAGTAGAACCACACTTTGTAATGCATATTAGCCACTGTTTAGACTTAGTCCATAGCACATATCCATAGTCCACGCAGTCTATTTGTGGTCTATAGTCCATATTGTTTAATTGTAATAAGTGACAACAGAAGCATCGTCATCACTAGACTCATCACTTATATCAAAATCCATTAGATTGACATAAGAAAAAATTTGAGTCATTGTCTGAGTCATCAACTATAGAATCTGCCAAAACAAACCTGGCCTTTCGAGTTGATCTAGCAGGTCGTTGGGAAGATGAAGCCATGATTATAAAATGTTTTTTGTGTTCTCAAAAGATCAATGCTTGGATCTCACTAAGTAAAAAAAGCACAAAGAAAGGGCATCGACAATGATCGTAAAGCATAAAAATCATTTCGGGGGAAAAAGGCTTAGTATCTTACTGAGTAAAAAAAAAATATCGATATTGATAACGATCGCCCAAAGCGAGTTGAAATGAAAAGATACATGTCTAAAATGTAATTATTCAAGTCCTCACATGTGTTCTTTTACTTTAAAAGTATTTAATTTGGTAGAAAAACGAACACAGACCAATAGCAAGTTCTTTTGTTCACATAAAAGCATAAAATTCGATTTGGGGGAAAAGGCTTACTATCTTACTGAGTAAAAAAAAACATTGAAGGACATTTGATAACGATCGCCCCAAAACAAGTTGAAATGAGAAGATACATGTCTAAAATGTAGTTATTCAAGTCGTCACATGTGTTCTTTTACTTTATAAAGTATTTAATTGAATAGAAAAATGAACACAGACTAGTAGTAACTCTTAATGCGTAGTGCGTACGATATCGACATTAATGTCGCACCACCCACTAGGATCGATATCGCAAAACGACATTAATGTCGCACCACCTGTAAAAGGGTTAAGTTTACTCATCTAAAACCACAGTTGGACAAAAATGTGGTGTAGTACATGTATATGGTTGCAATAAAGGAGCTTTAGCAATGTAATCTAACGCACCAAAGGCATGCAACAAACAGGCAGCTTGCTACGTTTTCTAGCATTTTTGAACACAGTTCTTATTTTCTCTGTTTGACTTTCACCCTTGATTACCAATCATATTACACCAGTTTTCCAAAAAACCATTCCTACTAAAAACTATATCAGAATAAATTATATTATATTCTTATAATTGATCATGTATGTTGCCACAAGCTATTGGCAGTTCAAATAACTGTTTTTATGACTTATATGTAATTAACTGCCCAATCAATGCAACAATTTCCTTTAAAAATTGTTTGGCTCAGTCTTTGCTAATGGGCCTGTCAACAACGAATAAAATTATGTTGTTTGAAAGTAACTACACTGAGCTTCATGTTGTCAAATTTGAACATCTTTGGTTCTATTGTACGGAACAGTATTGACTTTCTTGTTTAGACAAGTCATAGTGCAAATCAGTGCAAATTTTAAAAACTTCCTTTTGGTTACCTTTTTTCAAAAACTGTAAATATGTAGAAATAACAACAGTTCTATATTGTGTAGGCCTTCAAATTGTATTGCTATTAAATTTTAATTTTAATATTTATAAGTTTTTGCTATTTTAATTTTTTTTAAATACAATTTTGGTTCATGTCCCTGTGTGATGGTTTAGAAAATATTTGCTTCTCTAAGTATGTGGATTGCGGTCTCACAGTCCTTATAGGTTTTCAGAATCATTGCAAATAAATTTATTTAGGCAACTAAATTACTAAAACAATTGTCGGTCTTCCTGCTAAAGGGCAATGAAATTTTAAAGTTTTAATAATTGTAACCTTATTACATAACATTAGTGATGAACATTGACAACAATGCAAATTGGTGAAGCTTATTCAACTGTAGGAGGCAGCACTCAAGACATACATTACCGATGTAATGACAGATAAGAGTGAACCAGACCGTATAGACCAGATTTTATCCGCTGCTAAGGCTATACTAGACAATCTCTCTTCAGAAGAGTCCGATGAACAATCCACAAGTCTGCCAGGTGTTGTTGGTGCACAAGCACCTGCCCTACGAGTAAGAGCACCTGCAACATTTGTACCAGGTGAATTTGTACTACAGATGCCTGCACTGCAAATGAGAGCACGGGCTCCCTTTGTGCCCGCTGCTAATATCCCACCAGTGCCAAAACTCCAATTTCGACCATCGGCTACAGTTGTATCACTTCCCTTTGATCCACAGCTACCTGTAGAACCAATAAGAGCTCAAGTTGGACTTCCACCACCATATCCCACACCACAGGCTGGTTCCCAACCAAATAGACAAAAGAGAACGACAGATTCTGAGCAGTCAGAAAAACAACAAAGGCATCGAACTCAATGACCTCCTTACCTGCTTTTAGGATTCAGCCAAACCAATGTTCAGATTAAGTACAAAAACATACCAATAAGTGTCTCTGACTATTACATTTTTTTTCGAGCAAAATATCAGTAAAATGAAAAACGTGGTGCTATTTGGTCTTAATTTTTGAGACCAAAAATCTCTTTATGTTTTCACTGTCACTTCAAAAATAGCAGATAAGTTTTTAAAACTTACCTGCACGGTTTTTAGACACAATGGCATCTAAATAATAAATTAACTTACAAAACTGAACCACTTTCATCTTGCAATTATCCTCAAATTAAAGGTAAACAAATTTTTGCAAGCTTTAATTGACGTTGTTGTGACGATGAAAACTTTGTATCCACTTCATGGTTTACCGTCCTAAATATTTATTAATTTTTAAAACCATTGTATTTTCTTTAAAGCTACCTGCTCTTTAGAAGTTTGCTGAAAAGTTTTCTTTATTCATCTCATTATGAAATTGTATTTAGTGTAATTTTTATTCATAAAAAGCTTTTTCGGCTGTTGCGCTCCTAATGGGTAGCCGCTGCAAAAAACTTTATGTCTAAAAGCTGAAGGATGTCAAAAATCCAACAATTATGTTTCAAAATAGATCGTTTCATTGTAAGGTAATTTTAATCAGTTGTATTTATGTCTCAAGAAAGGTTTATTTTTGGTATTGATGAGGAAAACTTAATCAGTCAAAAACTATCTCAAACAGATGAAGGGGCTATCAAACAAATCAGCAGCAATAAAACTCCTAGTTAGTGAAAAGGATTAGTTGGTCGCGTAATGAGGTAGTCTGCTAGACTTTCATGCTACGTTAGCATGAGTACTTGAAGCGTCAGGTGACACACTCACTTTGTTATATGTGGTTAATTATCTCTTTAGTCTGCACAAAAAATGAGCAAAGAGTTAATTAGGACTAAGGAGCGTCAGCTTTTGTTGGTCATAACTCAGAGAAAACTGTATCGATGCTAGGAACGCACAGATCTTAACCGTTCACGGCTTCCTGCCATAACAACAAAGCAACTAGGAAACAAGTTTGCGTTAGAGTTTCAAGTATTTGTGGTGAACATACATTTAATTCTAGTTCAGACGCAGCATAGAACATTTATTTTTCAGTTGAGATTGATGCTGCTTTGTTCGTTGCTAAAACTATCAAAAAGGCCAAATTTACAAAGCAACTATGTATTATTGGGGTGTTCTAGTAGTTGTATAGGTGCCATAAAGTCTCAAGACATAAAAGCCAACTTCTGTAATGATGCTAGTCTAGACTAGTTTTACAGTGTAGCTGTTGCAATAGGTACAAAGCTTTCGCTTTTCGGTGAGGGAACTACAAACAATGGTTACTACCAACAATTTTCTTCTTGCAGCTCTTAATGGTGAGCTATTTTCTGTTAATGCTGCCGCTCACAAATGTAATATTTTACAATTTAAACACCATCAATAATATATGAAACTGAACATGCTACTTGCAAGGTCATAGTCGCAGTTGTACGAGTGTCATAATAGCCTTGAGACTTGAAAGGCAATTTTTGTATGCCAGTCTAGACTAGTCTAAGAGTATAGCGGTTTAAGT
This sequence comes from Watersipora subatra, assembly GCF_963576615.1. Classification (NCBI taxonomy): domain Eukaryota; kingdom Metazoa; phylum Bryozoa; class Gymnolaemata; order Cheilostomatida; family Watersiporidae; genus Watersipora; species Watersipora subatra. Next base: position 25,886,665 of record NC_088715.1, read on the forward strand.
TGGCACAAAGTTTTAGGTTCTCGGTAAAGGGTAATGCCAAATTTTTAATTAGGGTAAACTGCTGAAAATCAGAGTGTGGTTACTGCGAACAATGTTCTTTATGTTCCAGCTCTTAATTATCATTTACTTTCTGTTAAAGCTACTCATAAGGATGGCAATATGGTCCATTTTGAGCACAAAAGATCAGTTATTTAAAGCAAGTGCCCTATTATACATGATATTTAAATGTGCATGTTCATAAACAAACTGTATTATGCAGATCTAGTACTGAAGTTGATCACAAAACATCTGTCTGCATCAATTGTATGGCATATGTTAGGTCATGTATAGGCTTTAGCATGTGTAGTGTATCTGTTGAGCTCAGGCGCAAGCCAGAAAAAGAGTTGAAGAGATGATGTCCTATACCTTAAACTTACCGTTTAGCCACCAATTGCTTTCCATACTTAGATGTGTTTACATATTTGATAATACTTAGTGTTTGACTAGCATGTGTTCAATTTGTCATAACCTTTTAACCACATGATCTATGATTATGCTTTGAAACCAAAATCATCAGCATAAAACTTTACATCAGCTGGTTTATAAAAATGCTACAAAACTGCTGCATATTTTGCCCATATTAAAAAATAGCTTGAACATGTTCATGTAGAATGATTTATATATTAAATATATAAATCATTCTACATGAACATGTTCGAGCTATAATAAAACTATTTGAAGTAAGCTAAATTTTAGCTTACTTCAAATAGTTTTATTATTACTGGTAAAAATAAAAACAATTATTTTCTGTGGTACTGTGGATGAATAAAAATCTCTCAAAGTCTACAGATTGAAAATTGGAGACCTGGAAAACTTTGTAGCTATAATTGATCTGACAGGATTTGCAAAAAGAAAACTGAGCAAAAAAGTTAAGTTCTTGCAAATCAAACTACGCTCTAAATGTGTCGTGAACCTACTTTTTTATTGGCTAAACATAAGCATATAAAATAGACTATTAATATCTAACTATCTACTCACTAATCATAAATGAGTTGTACATAGCCTGCTAACCCTACATAATGTGTCTCTCGGTCAAACACAAAATCTGGTTGAGCTGTACTATGCGGCTCGTGGCTGCAATTTACTTGAAGTGTACAAGCTGTAGAATCTGGTCAGTCTAGGATTAATTATAATTTGGTCAGTGATTCATTGTGAAGTTATCATAGTTGAGAAAACACTTGGTATACCACTATTCTTAGACCTAGCCACAGCATAAAGCAATGAAACTACAGTAGGTTGGGGGAGTTATCCTTGTTTGTGAATTTCAGAAAATACATTAATATTTTATTTGCCTTATATCATTTGCTTGTGACTTTTCTTCTATATTTTGATGTTATTATATTTTTATATTTTTAGTTTTTGTCAGACAAAATCATTGTTGAAAAATATTTCGTAGTAATTACTGTTGTATTTATCTATTATAAGAGCAAGGGTGATAGCAGCTAGATCTTTTTTATAATACCTTGAAAACCAATCTAATGAAATTACTTTTGTATAGAAATATTATAGTCTTACTCACAGACAGTTACCCTACATGAACATACCCTAGTTTTGAAAATGGTTGTCCTAAATTTAAAACTAACTAATAGTATTTTCAGAGACTATTTTCATGTTATTTGAACTATTTTTTACTTTAGAATGCCTCTGCTTTACCAAACAATAACAAATTTGAATACCTGAAAAATGTTCAAGGCAAAACATACTTGGAGTTATCTACGATGTATAATTACTGTATAGTCACGTTGAATAACACCTTAACTTTGATTAATTTAGAACACACCAAATGTGCTCAAAGTTCATATATAGACAAAACCGTAAAATTCCTCCAGTTCTTTTAGATTTCCTTCAGATAAAATAGTTTGAAGCCAAAAGCATTACTTTTCCGCGTTTTTATTCATATTCATTTTGTAGTAAAAGTATTTAGTATACATATTTTATGTATTGCATTGAAGCAAAAATGAAATACTGTTAAAATCTAAAAATATTTGTATCCAATACCTACAGTGTACATAGCAGACAACACAATCGACTAAACCAGGCATAACTTGAATATCAACCACTTCACGTCACTGGAGTAAAGAAAAATACCGAGCTCTCAAAATTAAAAACATTTCTTAATTTAACCGAGGGTTTTCACAGCACCGTTGATTATCTACTGTTTTTTGTTTTTAGCAACTCATAATTGTTTGCAAAATTTGTAATGTCGAACAGTGGATTACTTTTTTGTAGCCTATAAAAATATTCCCTAGATTGCAATAGCAAATGCTTTACTATCTACCTATATATAACCCAACAATGAAAAAATTGTGATCATTGTAATGTTCTGAAAGCTGGCTCATTTTGAAAGCAAAAACAAACTTAAAATTAATCAATTAGCTGACATATAAAAAAACCCGCTGACAATTACAAGACTAGTAAAGCATGATATTGTTTTTGAGAAGGTATTATTTTAGAGAAGTTTATTGAAATTAATTTATTGTAGTAACCGAGAACTACATCATTGATGAATAGGTAAAATATTAAAAATTGGTGAGCTAAATCCTGAATTTTAACATTCCAGTTATAATCTAGTTTTTTTAATTGAAACCTCCTTGCAATAGCCTACAAGAACAACAAAAAATCACAAACGATGGAAAAATTCTTTTTTTATTGGTTTTAGATAAAATAAATAAAAAACTACTTTTCAAGTAGAAGTGAAATTAAGCTTGTCAAATGATAATCCACTGCAACCAAAATTTTACTTTTGAAGAATTAATCACGAAGAATGAAGCAATTTTAAAATGAAAAATAATATGCAATGTTTAATACAAAACAAACAATAAAAGAGAACAACCAGCCCAACTAAACAATTTCAAAATAAACGTTAACTACAGTACATTATGCATAACATACTGCATAGCATCAAGTTTGACTCTGTATAATGGAAAAAAGATGCATTAAATGTCGCATGTGCAATTGTGAGAAGCCTTCACATGAATGTACAAAATAGTATGCTACACGTTTCCATGATTTCAAAATCAGTTCCGTCATTAGTTATGCAAATTATTGTCATGACGCTGTGGGGATTTGCATGCTCTGGTGAGGTTTACATGATCAGGCTCAGCAAAACTCACATTGCCTTTATTATCTGACTCAATATTCATGAGATCCTTCTCACTTGCTATATGTTACGGTTAGTAGAGCGGGAACATAAACTTATCTTTCAGCTTTTTCCTTCAGAGCGTGGGCTACTCAAACAGAGATGTTTTATAGTCAGAAATTTATGCTGAATTCAATTATAATTTTTCTACCCCTATGTGTTGGCACATTTCTGACCTAGAGAGCACTTTGGAAATGGAAGGAGGCAACTCCAAGTTTGGTTGGACAACCTTACATATCAGACAAAGAAAACTATTTTATAATCTCAAAAATTAATAATTGCTTTTATTTGAGATTAAGTGAGTCAATTCTCAGCATTCCTTAACCTATGCCAAGGATGCGGCAAGACCGCTTGTTTCACTGTCTTGATTAGTCTGTTAATGAAACCCTAGTCAGAGTGCCAAAACTTTAATATGAAAGAACCAAACAGTATTCAAACAGATGGTTGATATTAGAAGAAGAGAGCATTCAATGTGAAATTGCTCAAAAAGTGCTAAGCATTGAGAACTTCGATGAGAGGTCAGACTTGTTATGTCATTGTGCCTGTTATAAAAAGTATTGTAACAAACTCGTTATGGAACGAGCTGAGAAAAGATATGAGAAGAGACAGAAAGAATGTGATACAGCAGAAGAGGTGAGACTACATATTTATAATTTTACAAATTCATGATGGTTACTCCATGATGATGGTACTTTTGTGGGAGAAAAAGAAAACATTTTCTTTTTTGTCTGCACATTTTGTGAGCAGCAAAACTAACTCTTTGCAGTTTACATGACGTGTTATAGCCTACAATTTGGACATAAATTTATAGATAATTTACATGTATGATTCTTCCTTGGTTTTTTGCATATGACCACACAAACCACACTAGATATGGCACGCTGTGTTATGCAGAGATGACTAATCTGAAAGTATAGCGTAGCAAGGTGTATGAGGCTCTTATGAAGAAGTGGTATTTTACTTATCAATCACAGCATCACTGTCCATTCAGTTCTATCGCTTGTGATCAATCTATTGACCAAACAGTTAAAAGAGACTCAAAGTCTCACAGTGGAATCATAGGGTTTACCAAAAATCATCGGCCTCTCAATGCTGGACTCTATCTCACCCAGAACAAACAGCTGTACATACAGACATGGAGAAGATGCTAGTGCCTGGTTGATTCAGATGCAGCAAGTTATGAGATGCGTGAAAAGGCACGTAAGGCTGATGAGGAAATAAGAGAAGTCATGAAAGACTCATAACTGCAAAAATAAATCCATTTGCGTTTCAAACCACCAAGCTAGTACATATTCCCAGTGGTACAAAAGCCTTCGTTGAAGTGAACCAGGATCTTGAAATGGCAAATGTGACCAGAGAGAAACAGCTTTCAGAATTTGTCCAGACGAGACTAAGTACCTAAGAGATTGATTTCAATGCATCCATCAAGTCAAACAAGCTCAAAACCTTCACCACATTACCATCAGCTAAGAAAAAATCAAAAGAAAAAGTCCTAGAGTGTTTGCACCGACTGTTTGAGAATTTGTTAGTAATCAGCCAACAGCGTAATTTGGATTTGAGAAAAGTGTTATCATTCTCTTTTGGCAACATCAGCTGGTCCCTGGCTAGCTTTGATGGCTCTATGTTGAAGACTGTCAAGTCGGCTCTGATGGCTGCTGTTGAGGAAGATGTTGATGATCAACCATCAATCTATGCTAACCAGGATTAGCTACCAGTCTTTGACGCTGTTGTGGTTGATGCTATGACTGAAATTCAGACCCTGAAAGCTCCTCCAACTTTTGGCATGGTTGCAAGTCAGCTTTTGCAACGGATAGTTAGTATTGCAATTGCATATCACACATTTCGTGTGGAGTTGGTTTGTGACACATATCCTGATATCAGCAATAAGGGAGGTGAGAGTGGTCGTAGGAGTGTAAAAGGAAGGCAGAAGGTTGCTGTGTTTAGTCTGAACTAATCAGTGCCAGAAAAGGTCTGAATTTTTAGCTGATGGTTCAAACAAGGCTGCCCGAGTGAAATTTTTATACATCATTTGAAAGGATACATCAAGAAAGTCAACTGTGAAGCAAAAACTAGATCTTGTAACAGCTTTTTCTCAAGAATGCCACATGATCAGCTATGACCTTGATGGATCAATCGCTGAAAGCCAAATAGGTAGTTTGACACCCGACCACGAGGAAGCAGATACGCGGCATGTTATTACATATCGCAAAGATAATAGAAGACAAACCCAGCTCAAAAGTTCTAGTCAAGTGCCAGGACACAGATGTTTTCCTAAACTGTCTATCTCTAGTGGATGAGCTGCCATCACAAAAACTCATTTACTGCTGTGGTAAAAAGCAGTTGAGATATGTAAACAGGCTGTCTGTCTACTGTCCTCACACCCAAACGATGCAAAGCACTGCTCGGGCTCCATGCTCTAAGTAGATGCGAAAGTGTAAGCGCATTCTACTCCAATGAGAAGATAACTTTCTTCAAGCTGCTAAAGAACAATCTTGAATTCTGTAACACACTGAAATCATTGGAAACAGATTTTGAAGTTGATGGTGCAATAAGATAATCTATGGAGACATTCATATGCAGATAATAAGGTGAAGAGACAAATTCCATCAATCAAGCACGGTATAAGATCTTCTGCTCACCGTCTCGCACATCACAACCAAACCTACCACAGACACTAGATGAGTCATATCTCCATATATCTAAGGCTGCCTATCAGGCCGCGATATGGAGAAGAGCCAAGCAAATCATCATCAATGCCCCATCCCCCAGCAACATGGATGGCTTATGGAAGATGGAGAGCTTAAAGCTAGATGGATGACACAACAATCAGCACGTACTGATGTGCTCGTGGACATGTTTTGTCAATGCAAAACTGGGTGCCAGTCTCGTCGCTGTCAGGGCAACAATACAGATCTCAAGTGTACGGACATGTGCAGAAGCAGCTGCTGTGGCAATAGAAATAAAGAGGATGGAAATGAAAGTAGTGATGCAGAAGACGCAGATGACCATGAACTAGAAGGTTAGTATTTGACTGGTATTGTAACCAAAGGTGCACTTCATGTTTGATTAGAATACATATGTGTCACACCGTATAAAAGACTGACTAATTGTGATTTCGCTTGCATAATAAAGTAAACGGTTCAAAATAAGCATTAATGATGAATATACGTATACTAAAATGTTATATATATATGGTCTGAGTCTTTAAAAATACTTTTTAGTCTGTTTTGCAGATCTGTAATGATATATCATTTGCGGAATAACAAGGACAAACTGTAAAGCTGCCACAATATCAACCAAACTTGGAATACATAATATTATATAATACACTTTTAATAGTATAATATTTAAAGAAGAAATATTTTACTGTTATCAGAATTGATTCCAACTTAGGTTATTGCTAATTATTTAGTATTTATATGCCATTTTCCTTATTACATTGTTGGTAGAAGCACATGAAACATTACAGAAACTTATTTAATTAAAATAATATATTAATTATATTGCTCAAAAATAAACAATCTGAGAGGTGTAGAAACCAGATCTTTGAAATCAGCTCAAAATTTTGATCTAGATGCCACTCTTATCACATAGCCCACCTCCAAAAGGAATAAATCACATTTTTGACAGCTTTTTGATGCCCTCCTGCTCTACTAGGTCCTAATGAATGGTATTGGTCAAACAGTCATTTTTATTAAGTAACTCTGTAGTATGACACATTTTTAGATCACTAATATATCTCAAGGTAAAGTCAGTCATAACTGAAGTGTTCGATAATATGCAATAACTTTCCCAATAGTACAAACTTTTTGGTTTGTTTTGTTTTATAATAAATCATAACATAACAAGATGATAAGAGAATAGTAAGGTGCAATGAGGGCCCATATGGGCAGTAGCATGGCAACTCAACATACAGAGCTCGAGTTAACACATGAGATTGTTAATGAAGAAAACATGGATAGTGTAAGCATAAAAAAAAGAACAAATCTATTCTAAAGAGTCCAGCAGCGTACCGCTTTAAAGAAGCCCTAAAACAAATGAGGCTATCAATCTTTTTTCAATTTGGCATACAATTCTATGCTGATGAGGCACAAAAAGAAACCGGTCTATGGCCGCCAGTAGAGGGGGAGAGTGCAAGGAGTAATCAAAATAACAAATGACAAGCATTGTGGTGTGTTGACAAGTTAGTTTGAGATTTAAATTATGTGAAGGCTTAAATACATATTCTTAGTTGCTGTAATTGTTTTATAGGCAGAACACAAGATCATTTAAACAAAGGCGTTGATCAGAAATAAGAGTTTTTATGATTTTTTATTCTAGGCAACCGTTTATGGATGACCAAAACTTTGTTCAAGTAGCTCATTGGAGCATTTTTTCCAAGCAATATTTTACGGTTAACAAGAATTTTATGTAAAAGAAGCATTTTTGGTGAGATCAATGAGACCTGGTAAATAAATTCCAAGCTTTGTTGTAGTTGTTTTCACAATAGTTCAATGTGTTCTGACTGATTTAGTGTACTGTCTATTGTAACATTTAAAGGTTTTACGCTATCCATCATTTGTATGTTTTGTTCGTTCATGGAAATATTTTTTGTTAATTTAAATTTATTTTGTGGATTTGAATGGCTTTGAAATTATTTTTGTCAACATTCAATGTCAGTTTTTTGCGATCACACAAATTTTTATCAAGTATAATTTGTTTTTTATTGTAGCTATATCTTTATTTATATTTTAGCGGTATAAAACAAGTTGTTATTATCAGCAAACAAAATAGCTTTAGATTTGTCACTACTCTTTGCAAGATCATTTATATGTAATAAAAATAGTGTTAGTCCGAGGATGGATTTTTGTTGTACTCCAAATTTAATTAATATAGGTTATAATAATATGATATTATAGCCCTTTGAAAACAAATACATAGATAATTTTGTAGTAGTTTTAAACTTGAATGAGAAAAACTTATTGATCACAAATCTTCAAGTCAATTAATGAAAAACATCATTTAAAAGAATTGCTCAACTTAATTCCAACATTTTATTTCACCTTAAAGAGCTGCTCAGATTTCCATAGAATTATAAAATAATGTCTTTGTTATTTAAATTATTTGGTCAAAGAAATCAATTTCAAGTGTATTGAAACCTGGTAGACATGAGTAAAGTGTGTTGTTAAAGTTATTTTTATGGAGTTGTGTTCTTTCTGTAAATACATGTTGGTATAAGAGTAAAAACTAAACAATGCCGGTGTGACTCATGGATGCTGTATTCTGCTGGTTCCAATAACAACATCATAAAAACCGTCATATGGACTAAGTTAATATACATGTAACGTGTTTATGCTACACAATTCTATTCCAGTAGAGCTAGCTATAGTTCATATCAATTTGAATTTTTTAAACTATGCAGTAGCCTGTGCAATCAATAGTTGAGCTTCAGAAATTGAGAAAGGATGAACCTCAAAAAGGTCCATTAGGTTTGTTGTCACTCACTTCATTATAACAGACATTATCAGTAATTTTAGTTCCTTGTGTGAATGAAACAGCATCCAGTTCAGTGGGTCTTTAGCAAGTTGTTACTTATCAGGGGAAAAAACTAACACATCTTTACTTACCAAGCTTTAAGCCTTAAGACAGCGAACATAAGATCTCTTCCAACAGTCTCACACTGTTCTTCACATTTGGTCAAGCCAGAGTTACAGCGAGCCGTTTATAGTACATTTCCCTTTGTTTGATGGTAGCGGCTTTCTCACAGAGCATGTTCACCTGGGATCTAGAAGATCCTGTGAAGCCTAGTCCTCTGCAACCTGCATCATCTGTAAGCGACCACTTGCTAATATTTTGCATGCTTAAGCGCAGATAGAAAAATCTGGGTTTCTCTCAGAGTCTGGTAGAGAACCTGTCAGTCACAAAACAGTCAGAGAGCTTGGTAGTTCTACCTTTTGCCAAAGTCATAAGCAGTTGAGAGTCTGGGATGTCTCTAAATGTTGCTGAGAGTTTAGATTCTTCCGACAGTCTTGCGAGGTTCACATTGCAGTTTTTCCTGGAGCGATGAACAACTCAACATTCGCAGTGTCGATGCTTCCCCTTCCGGTGCATAGTTTCCTTCTAGACCAAGGTTTCTGGCTACATGTGTCGACTCTGCACAGACTCATGTGAGCTGGTTTCTAGTTGAAATCGCCTGTTCAGCATGGTCTCCTGCAAGCTGGTGTTCGGCTACGGTCGCCTGTTTAGCATGGTCACTTGTTGCAAGGTCTCCGACTGTGGCTATTGACGTGCCACTGCCTGCTTCAGACGGAAGACTTTTGACCTTAGTGTGTTCTCTCTTATTGCCGAAGTCTCCACTTAATGCCTCACTGCTGTCCCTAGCAGGGGAAAGCGGTGGCACGACAATAGCTGCAGGTTTCTTTGGATAATTGAGGGTCTGGAGAGCAGCTTGGAAACCAGAAAAGTCAGTTTAGGCCAAGCTATTTTAAAAAGGGCGAACTCTCTCGTACTCCCGCTTCCTTGCGCAGGGCTCCTTTTTTCGTCTCTAGTGATTCCATATCTAGGTCGTGTTGTCTCTTCAGTGTGGCACGCTCTTCTCTGAGAGCCCGCAACTTTTCCTCAAAGTTAGCTTGAATACCAAAGCCTCTTGTTCGTTGCCTGGATGTCTTCCAACAAGAATAAATTGGCAGGACTTGCTGTCTGTCAGGCTACGAGCTGGATGGTAGCGCTTGAGGTCATCTGTTGTCCACATCCGCCTTTTGCTGAGCGCAATGTCAGTGAGTTTGTGATCGGTTTTTGTTCTTCACTACTTCCTGTTCCTGGTTGTGCTCAACATTGCTTAGCAGGTACCCCTGCTTTCTCCTTTTTCTGGTTATAAAGCATGTGAATACGCTATCCATTCTTAGGCACGCGAATGTTGTATTTACATGCAGCCATACATACTGAAGCAAATGTTTTTTTTAAATAAAACCAACTGTAAGCAGCTTAGAAGTGTAGTTGCACAAACATAAAAAAATGGAACTTATTTCAGATTAAAGAGGTTCTGTCTGCTCTAACTCTAATAATATATTTTTAGTAGCACCCAGGCAATCCAATGCAATGTGAAAAGCAGTGAAATATGCTAGTCCAACTCAGATTATCTATATATATATATATATATATATATATATATATATATATATATATAATTGTTTCCTCACCCCGGATACCCCGTATGGGTGGTAAATTCTGCTGTAACTCGGGTCTCCTACCAGAGACCTGGGAGTTTGAGCACTCGCCTCAAGATCTTAGCTGTTCCTAATAGCGCTCTTTTCTGCAACTCACCTGAGTTGATTGCTGTTGGTATTTGGGCAAGCCACATTTTATGCGCCGGCGTTATTGCACCCAGTGCCCCAATGACTACTGGGATTACAGTTGTTCTTACATTCCAGCATTTTTCAATTTCTTCTCCAAGAGGGAGATATTTCGCTACCTTTTCTTTTTCTTTGCTGGCTATATAGTAGTCATTGGGTACTGCTACATCTATTATAGTAGCCCTTTTGTTCTCCTTGTCTATCACCACTAAATCTGGTTGGTTTGCTAGGACATGCTTGTCAGTTTGGATATAGAAGTCCCAGAAGATCTTAGCGCGGTCATTTTCATTGACCTTACCAGGAGTTTCCCACCAGTGTTGTGGTTTATTAAGGCCATACTCATCACATAGACTTCTATACACAACACCTGCGACATGATTATGCCGCTCAGTGTATGCGTTCCCTGCTAGCTGCTTGCATCCACTGATGATGTGTTGGATGGTCTCAGGTGCATCTTTGCCCAGTCTGCATCTAGGATCGTCTCTAGTGTGATAGATTTTCGTTTGGAGTTGCCTTGTTGAGAGCACTTGCTCCTGGGCTGCCATGATTAGCGACTCTGTATTGGGCGTTAGGTTTCCTTTGTTCAGCCACATATATGTCTGGTGAAAATCGCCAACCTTAGATATTTGTTGGTGGTAAGCACAATGAAGAGATTTCGTGTGCCAGTCAATTTCCTCATCATCAGGGCGTAGGTCCGTTGTAAGAGCAGCCGATTGAAATTCAGCTAGCAACTTATCTGAGATGGCCATGGAGTCTGCATATGCTTTGATGCTTTGCTCCTCCTCTTTCACTCTCTGCTGTACACTTTTGAGTCCCCTACCGCCATCTTTCCTATCGAAATACAATCTAGTAGTATCAGATTTTGGGTGGAGTGCTCCATGCATGGTCAGCAGTTTTCGAGTTGCTATATCTGTTTCTTTGATGGCTTCCTCAGTCCATTTTATTATGCCTGCTGGATATCTTATTACTGGCAGTGCGTAGGTATTTATGGCCATGACTTGGTTTTTGGCATTGAGCTGGCTCCGTAAGACCTGCCGAAGGCGTTTCTTGTATTCGGTAATGGCTTTGTGACGTACCTCGGCTTCGTGGTTGATGTTGCTTTGCATAATCCCCAAGTACTTGTACCCTTCTTCTCTATCTTTGATGGTACCATTTGGCATTCTTAGGCCATCTGTGAGCATAGCATGGCCTTTCTTAAGAACTAGCCTTCCACATTTCTCAATACTGAAGGTCATTCCGATGTCCTTGCTGTATACCTGAGTGAGGTGTATTAGCGAATCAATGTCCCTTTCTTTGTTAGCGTACAGCTTGATGTCATCCATGTAAAAGAGGTGGTTTATCTTGGTGCCACTCTTAAACTGGTACCCATATTGAGTCTCCTCCAGCATATTGCTTAGAAGGTTTAGGCATATGCAGAAGAGCAGCGGTGATAAGAAGTCACCTTGATAGATGCCTCGTTTAATTTGTACACTCGCCAGCTTTTTGCCATTAGCCTCCAGTTCTGTCTTCCATTTGGTCATTGACATCTTGATGAATGCCACAAGAGCAGGGTGATCATTGTACATACTGAGGCACTTAAGTATCCAACTATGGGAAATTGAGTCATAGGCCTTTTTGTAGTCAATCCAAGCCATGGCAAGATTGGTTTGCCTTCTCCTGCTGTCTTGACAGACCGTCCGATCCACCAGTAACTGATGTTTGGCTCCTCGGGTGTTGCGCCCAATTCCTTTTTGAACACTGGTCATATAGTGACTCATGTGCTCTTCCAGTTTGTCGGCAACTATTCCTGAGAGCAGTTTCCAAGTGGTGGGCAAGCACGTTATTGGTCGATAGTTTTAGGAGTCGGCCCCTGCTTTGGATCTTTGATCAGAAGTACAGTTCGTCCTTTGGTCAGCCATTCTGGATAGTCACCTTGTTCTATTAGGCATTCCATCTGCTTAGCCATTCTAGTGTGAAGTGATGTCAATTTCTTTAACCAGAAGGCTTGAATCATGTCATGGCCAGGTGCTACCCAGTTATTCATACGCTGCACTCTGCACTTGATGTCCTCATTGATGATGGTGAGTCGTTGCTGGGCCACAGTGTGTTGATAGCTCTCTTTTAGCCTCTTCAGCCAATTTGCAGTAGTGTTATGAGTAGTCTCTTTCTCCCAGATGTCCTTCCAGAACTTTGAAGTGCTAGATCGAGGAGGCTCAGACATTGGCCTCTGCAGTTCACTTTTGAACTGGGAATACACTCTAGATGGATTATTGATGAACAGTTTGTTCATTCTCTTGTTATCCCGCTCATTGGTGTACCGCTTCAGTTGTCCCAAGAGTGCTACTAGCTGCTGTTTGGCAGATTCTAGTGCTTCTATTGTGACTTCTCTTTTCGGACGCTCCAAACTGTGGTTAGATCTCTCACTGAGCCTAGTAACTTTCTTGCGCAAGTCCTTGATCTTATTTTGTAGCCTCAGCTGCCAGGATGAAATGGCTTGAAGTCTTGTTGGCATTGGCTTAATATCCATCTTCTCCTAGATGACGGTTGCTGTACTGTAGATTAAGGCATTAGTCTCACTGATTGATCCAGTTGAGATCGACTCCAGTGCCATGTTAGTGTCTTCTAACAGCTTCTTAGGTATGGCCTTGCTAACTCTTCGTAGTTGTACCCTGCTTCCATAATCATTAGCAGCTGACATCTTGTTGATGATATTTTCCGGAAGCTCTCTCACCCGTGGATCAAGGTCCAAGTGCATGTCTTCTTCAACCCATGAGTCAACACATGATCGTGTATGTGTGACGGTGTGTGATGATATGCACTCCTCCTTGGTTGAGGTTACTTGGGTGAACTGTTCCCTAATTTCATCTACCTCAAGTTCCGATATGAGGTGCCGCTTGATTATGTTACTCATCTGAGCTACAAGTTGCTTAGCGGTTGGTGGCAATTCAGGGCGCATGTTTATCTACAGTTGACGCATCCTTTCCATATAGCCCCACTTTTGAGGTTCACTCATAAAGTAGCACTGCATGAGGTCCGTGTTATCAGTCCGAGTCCATTTCATCCGTTTTGAACCAGTAGCCCATTTTTCACTGCCTTGTCCTGGTTCAGCTACAGGCAGCGCGGACCTTGTTTGACCGGGCGACGTCTGAGCCGGCATGGCTTTGGTTATTGCACTCATCATAGAGGTTGCAGACGTTATACAAGCAAGGGTCTTGTCCAAGGACCACCAGAAAAGTGCAGTTGTTGGGGTTTGAACCGAGGACCTAATGATCACGGTCCCAATACCTTACCAACTGCGCTATGTGTCCTGCAGATAGCGCAGGACAGATAGCGCATATATATATATATATATATATACTGTATATGTGTATGTATTTATGTATACATAGAATATTGTATATATATACATATAATATTCGTATATATATTTTCAGTTCTTATATATATTAGGAACTGAAAACTTGCATATATATATTTATAAATATATGTATATTTAAAATATATACATATAAATAAATACATATATAAATATATATCTATATGTTTTTTATATATATAAATATGTATATAAATATATATATACATCCCTTTTCCTAGTGAAATGACCAAAATTTGGTTTATCGTTTGTATGGGGAAAAGGCATTTATGTCGCTTTCTTTAGACGTTTATAAAGCTGTCGCCTAGTAACGTTAAACAAAGGATATGAAAATGATTAAGTTTTAAATATTATCAACAAAATAATTGTCGATGATTTTCAATATGAAAAGATTATTTGAGAGGTGTTGCTTTGTGCTAAAAGCTAAACAAATCGCAATTCCTTGGAAAACAATAAAGATTGGAAAAACCAGTCAACATCAGCTCGACTTTCAAAATGGTAAAACAAAAGATTATTTGTACTTGTGATCATTAGGGACTTTTTGTCTGATTAGAATAAAATTAATTCGGATGATAAAAGTGGAATAAACTTTTTGGACTTTTAAGTTACTTGGAATATACAGAGAACAAGACCGTTATGGTAGCTCGCATGGCTAGGTTTTAGCGTTTGACTCTAGGCCTACCAAAGGAAATGCTTCAAAGCATTTCATTCAAGGGACAATTGCTCATGGTTGTTTTTTTGTAGAAGTAGATATGAAAATGAATGTGTATGTACAAAAAAATTTGTTCATAGGGATAATGTTAAGATTTGAGCTATGCATGTTCATAAACATAGATAACTCTCCCTCGGCTAGCTCGAACATATGATTAACACAAACGGTTTTGCTTGGTCTGTTTTCACGCATTTATAAATTGCTTCATATAACTCGACATCAACTTTGTTAACTTGAACAGTTTTGTGCCCAACGGCTACCGAGACGGTTTTTATTGCTTTAGAATATCACTTTATCCCAAGCCAAAGAGATAAACCCCAAATTTTAGTAGCTTGTAGGCGTTGTTATTACCATCATCGGCAAAAGATTTTTGCCAACAAATTTTCTAAAGGTTTGGTGAAATTTGGTTTTTACCTAACATCATCTTATTGGTGGTCTTTTGAAAGCTAGGAAAAACAAAATAACCATTGCATGAACTTTTAAAAAAATTTGAAAAATTTATTTTGATTAAAATGGAGGTAAAGCGCTCAAAAGAAAAAGATGTCTTTTCTTCAAAGCATTTAAACGACGATCAAGTTTTGCCATCGTTTTTCCAGGTGAACATCCACATTGAGTTCGCATGCGTTGTATTTTTAATTGTAATTCTTCTAGCACCTCTTTGTACAAACATATAGCTAGCCATGGTTTTTACTATAGGAAAGGTTTGCACACTGATAAGTACATTTTATCTTCATGCATTAGGTAACTTTTTTTGGAAAAGACGGAAAGGAAAAAATATGCCCTCCACCTACAAGGTTCGCAATCTTGGCAGTAAAAGGCAATCGATCAAATGCTATTCCAACTATATTTCAAGATGATGAAATAACTCAGTATAGAATATTGACAGTAAGTTAATATGTACTTTAGCAGCAGTAAATAATCTGTTTTGCATTCAGTAGAAAAAATAAAGATTAAAACACATTTTGGCGATCATTTAATAACAGAGCTTTTGCTACACAACCAACAACCGACAACCACCAACTGAAATTTGCTACCAGAACTGCCTAATCTAGTTATGTCTTGCTTCAAGATGGTATGAAACCTAGTTGACCCTGGTTGTTTTTATAAAATATGATTAGGCTATTCCAAAATTTGGTTTTTAGTCAGTGGTTTTAGCATTAGATTCAGGCATTTGGGTAATACCACAAAGCCAACACATAGCCAAATTCTTCTTATCCTGCTACAAAAAAATTCTATTTAAAAAAAAACTAGGTTGCTTTAAAACTTTCAATATAATTTCCAAAAAAAAAGTAAAAAAATAAGCAAACTATAGCTAGGATTTATACGAGACACTTCAAAAGCAGCCAAAAGCAAAGTACTTTGAAGTCCTACATTATGCAGTCATTTAGATGTTTATTGAATATGTGACAATGAATTCATACCTTCGCTCAAAATATACTCTTTTGCATTAAATTCAAGTGGCCCAATTCGTAAAAGAACTCGGTTGTTTTCTTTACCATCATGCTTTTATAAAATGTGAATAGCCTTAAATAATTTATTCATCTTAGATATGATAAATATTCATTACAATCAGCTTTTCTGTAAGCATCCGGCTCAAATGTATTTTAAAGCCTATTCATATACAATTTATAGGTTGGAGAAATATATAATACTCTTTAAATTTTTAATATTACAGGTAAAACCAATTGGTTTCGGTACTAAAAACATATTAAACTGTATTTTTATCAATGACTAAAACTACCATAATTGACATTATAACAAAAAATAAAATAAAAGATCTGAAACACAACAGCTTTTATTTGCACAACAGCTTTTATTCTTTTTTGCAAATGATCCAGGGTAAACCAAGGAAAATTTTCAGAAAAAAAAGAATGTTTTGTGATTGCTAATCATGCATTTCAAGCTCAAATTTAGGTTATAGTTATAAATCATAATCGTGTCAAGTTTTTTTTCTCCAAAGAAAGCTTCTTTTTATTTTTTTAACTGGCATCTGAATCAGAGATCTTCTTTAAGACCATTGTAAGAATGGTCTGTTGATTATAATGTAAAATACGCAGATGGCTTTTTATAATTATTGAATCAGTGACAGAGAAAGAAGTGAACCATTTGATATTATATTTAGAATAAATGCAAACAAAGCGTTAGTAGAAGTCATTATAAGAACCGTTTAACCTGTTCACATTGCATCAACATATTGTATATTGTTCAATAAAAACCTGGCTTATTCAATACTAGGGTTTTTCAACAAAATTATATACAAACAAATTTGGAGGTAGTTCCCTGATGAAATCTCGCAAAAAAGAGATTTCTGTTTGATTTAGCGAAAATATTTAAATACTATTAACAAAACAAAGCTTATTGAATTCATTACTTTTTATCAATTCTTTTAAATGCATTATTTTTGAACATGAATTTTTTTCAGCTTATTGAAGTTGCAGTCTCTCACATTATAATGTATCTGAAAAACAGAAGAAGCAAATATGGGGCTGCTCAGACTTTCAATTGGCTGTGTGAAATGTTAACAACCAACTCTATCGGTGATCATCGTTATGCACCATCAGAATGGATTGAAGTTCAAGGAGGCTGGGTAAGTATCATTAATTGCCTCGCAAACTTCAATTGTCAAAAATAGCCTTTAACTCAGCAATTGAGTATTAATCTTGTTATTGTACGCAAATATATACTTTTAGATGTCAGCTATGGCAATGTTTTGATGTTTTTGTAGTAATAGTTAGTTCTTTTAAGAATCTATAAAAGCACGCAAATAATTTTAGAAAGTAATGAATTTATGGTTAATGAGTCACACAGTGGTATTAATATTGAATAAAATTTTTTAAAGATTGAACAGACTACAAACACTGTACTATTACAGTACACTGTACTAACAAGCAACTAAATACTGCACTTCTAATGATCTGAAGTTTGTAATAGTTAGCATGTTAAGGAAGGTTTTCTGATGTCTAATCTTCTGTTTCAAGAATCGCTACTCTAAATTGCTATTGCTTTTTGAAACAAAAGTCCACTTCCTTTAGGTCTTTAAAAGAGGAAATGGCTAAAGAGGTGCAATTTTACTGCTGGTGCATCAAGATGCCAGTGAACTTTAAAAAAATTGCCAGCCCAGCTTATTGAAGTTGATGCTTGCGGGTGCACTGTGTCGCTAGTGCAATGTGGGAGATTGCTAACCTAGTCACTTATTAGGCAATGTTTGGTGGTGCACCGGTTTTCGGATGGAATATAAGATGCTCGTGCAACCTTATAGATTGCTAACCTAGTATCCTATTGGCAATGGTGTTTGCCAATGCGGAGTGACCGTAGTGCAATCTGGGAAACTGGTGCAATCTGATTATTTGCCAGGCAAGTTGCTTACTAAAGGTGTTGTTTACTGGTGCGCAGTGTTTCTGGTTTAATTTAGGAAATTGCCATTGTAGTCACTTTTTGATGCAAAACGCGATATGAATGTACATGTATGTGCAATGCCTACAATCTCTAAATTGTTCATACTTGTAAAAGATCCAGCGAAGATTGTATTATGTCCTGTATTGTCTGCAGGAACAAATATAACTATACATGCAGCAGTATTTATATCCTAGAGGGCAGGCCTTAACAAGTTCAAGAAAGTAAAAAGGTTGGATATTAATATAAGAGTTACAATGAAAACAAGCACTACCTTCAACACATGATTATGTAGTAGCTACTTCCAACATATACAAATGACAATCACACACCCAAATAATAAATGATAATATGTATGGTTGGTTCCTTTTACCAATACAATACATTAATATCCTCCTCAAGAAGAAAACACTAATCCGATTATTAAACAACGAGTTTCTGGGAGAATGAAAATGTCGTTTCTTTTTGAGTATTTTTTTAAATAGTTAAGGAGGTTTTTAATGATAAATCTTTTTGTTAGCTGGTTTAGTTCAAAATCTGTGAGCTAACTGGGTAACCTATTTGCGTAAACAGGTCGGTCTGATGTATTTCCTATTATTTGACTTCCATCTGACAGTTTCATCTTAATTTCTTCATTATTTAGAATTTGTTAGAGTGGGTTGCTGTTGTGTACTTATTCTAGCACCTAATTTTTTAATTCTATTAATTTTTGTCACTTGTGCAATGCTGGGCTTTTACCTGGTATAACACATATAATGATTTTCCATCATAAAAAGTAAGGATATGCATAGTTTATTGTTTGTATCATTCAACCGAAGCCATGATGTAATTATAGCATATGAAATGAGTATTTAACAATAAACAGATGTTCACAATTTTTCTCACAACATCTATGAAACTTATCAACGCTTTTCATAATAATTTTGAAAATCTTTCATTTTTTTGCTCACTTAGTGCTATTTTTAACTAGTCTTGTTATTGTATACAACGGTATGCCATGAAAGGATGACAGATATCGCAATATTTGTTGTTTGGTTAGTGAACAAATGTGCTTCCCTTTGCTACTAAAAAACACTCATAAAAATTTAAATGTCATAAATTTGCTTTGTGCATTATGATGCAGCTAAAATTTTTTATATAAAATAAAGTCTAAAAACTATTAAAAACAGGCCTCATTTAAAATACATGTAACTACAAAGAGAAGTACAATTTTATCCACGAAAACTCCAAAATCATTTTACAGTTTTGTTGTCGATAATGTTCAGTTCAACCTAATTATTTGATGACAAGTAAGACTATTTTTGAGCTATCCAACAAAAAGCTGATCTGCTTACATGTCCAAAATGCTTCTTCATTGGCTCATCTTTTAAACCGCAAATAACTGCTGTACAATTTAAAAAAATTTGAGTTTTTTAGAAAACATTTCCAGGTTATGTTAAACAAGTCATGTTAAATTGACTTATTTGCTCCTTTCCCATTTTCACAGCATTTTTCATGTAAACATCTGTATGAAAATTTATTTATTTGGGTTTTAGGAGAGTTATCGCACAAAAAAGTATCATTCATTGCTATAAAATCATTCAGATTTATGATATCCTAAAAAGGATTTCATTGCATTGTTCTCTGGGTATCAGCTTTCAGTTTCACAAGCCTTTTTTTTCTACACTCAATATTATGGAGAAAAACTGATGAGCTCGTGTGATATGTACAAGTTGTATTTTAGGACGGTGCACTGAATGCTTACATGACCGATTTAATGACAGATATGAGCGACTATGGGCTTCAAACTCAAAATACAGCTTGTGATGAACCTGTTACCTCATATCAGTGTCTTTTTAACGATGATACAACGCAAAAAAATGTTTCTGTAAAAATCCAAAAAGACGAAATGCCTCAGCAACATTTGTACCCAGCGTATTCAAACCACAAGAACCTATACAGCAAACCCAAGCTCAAGCTATATATCTGGCAGCAACAATTGTTCTCCCTACACCAGTAGCGAGTCTTCAAGGCTCAAGCTCACAACACGTTTCTGCACAGAAAGGAGCAGTACCAGCTACATGTGTGCCAGCTACGCTTGTACCTGAGGGATTTGCTCTACCAACACGCATGCAAGAAGTAGGGGCTTCAGTTAATTTTTTGCCATCAACAATTTTGCCAAACACTAGACAATTATCAGCTGGTCAAAAGAGGTCTTTAGCTACTGAAAGTTTAGAGAGACCAGAAAAGTCAACATGTTCTGGGTTTAAGCTAAGCCAAGCTCCTGTTCTAGTTGGAAGCTGTAAGTGTGGCCAACCAAAATACCGTTCATTTGGACAACTCATGGGAGAGTGCAAAGAGTGTGGAGCATTATGGTGTCTGGTGACTGGATTTGGGAGTGAATTCGGCAATTCTCAAAAGGACAAAGCCTTTTTGTCATGTCATTTGATTAAAGTCCATTTTGAGAGGGGAAATTCGAACATATTTTTTCACTGCAGAGCTCTGAAACAGCGACTTTGCGTTTCCATGGGCAGATGCGATGTTTGCCAGGCTTATTGGTGTCTAAATAGGGGATGCAATTATGAAAGTCGTTCAGCGACCACTTTATCTAACCACCAACCAAAATGTGTCAAATTATATTTCAGAGTTCACATTTAAAGTACTGGAATTAAGATACTACTTTCACACAAGCCCGTTTCCTTTATTACAGCTTTTAGACATTTTTACAATATTTAATTATCTGCACATCTATCAAATAAAAGCAGGAGCACCATAAAAAAGTCGGTCTGGCAAGGATCGCAAGCACAATTTAAATACAGATAAACTATACATGTTGTCAACAGGTTTCCGTTAAAACCCTTAGCAACTGAATTTTGCGCAAATCCTATTCAGACAACTGAAGAATTGGTCAGTCAGCCAATTTTCATCTACGCCAAACTTTTACTCACTAATGGTAACCCCATCTTGAATTGAAATAAAACTAGGTAAGTGTCATGAAAATTATTGTAGTAAAATTATTTAGTAACAACAAGTTGATGAAATAGGGCTTTTTATTACAGCTAGACATCAATAATATTTTCATATTTAATATAGTAGTTGTCTGATTCAACTTAGATAATAAACGTAATTTTGCATAAATAGTCTTCAAAATACTTTTCAATACCGTAGAGATTTACCAAGTTTGTAAATGTAATATATCAAAGCTGATTCACATGTTTATCTAGTTTCAAGCGGTTTTTGGCTCACCAACAGTTAGGCATTTCAGTTGAAAAGTAAAACAAGAAAAAGATAAATTGTAGCACATTTTATGAGAGGCAACTTTAATAAAGATTGCAATTTCTGCCACAAACTTGAAATTGGGTTGCAAAGAAAATCAGTTCCTAAAGGAAAATTGTTTTATGAATATTTGAATTATTTTAGAACTATGAAATATCAATTCAAAGTTTCGGTGTCTGCACTATTGAAATAATAGGTATTGCAAATATAAAACAATAATATAATAGTTAGCAATATTTTTAGGAAATTCATTACACTAATTTCTAATTGGTCTTTTTTTAAATAAAACATTACAGAGTACAATGGAAGTCTATGTATTCTCTTTGAATGATTTTAATGTGTATATAACATATAAAAACTTACAATAGTTTTGATAGCTACCAGTAAAAGTGAGTAAAAATTTGTTCCAAAACAATTTTCCCATGACCAAACACCAGCGAAGCGATTGTTTTGGAGATTTATGATAAACGCATGTGTGCAAACAATTCACGAAAATTATTCATCAACACTTTCGCAAACCCTTGTACCGAAATCTCATCAACGAATTTAACCATTTTGCAATGGAGTCGTTTAAGTTTATTAACAATACAAAACACATATAAACCTATTTAAATACGTTACCAAGTATTTATTATTTGTAGACAATATCCTAAATCTTACCTATCTGATTGGATTATACACAAATATACAGATTAGTTTGGCCTAAAATCACAATAAAACATTTAGAAAGCTTTTTTTAATCATAATTGAGACCGACTAACGATACGCCAATAAAGCTGTGCCACAGATAGTAGAACTATTAAGCAGTGTGGATTTCATGAAAAAAACATGCTCATTTCACAAGTCTATGGCATTGTTTAATTGCCGAAGGTTTCTAATATTTTTCCGTTTTAGTATTCTGCAAAAATATTTAATTATAAGAATAATTATTACATTTTATAAAACTATTATAAGATTTAATTATAAGAATAATTATTCAAATTTATTCGAACATTTCTGTAATAAATGTGGACCGCTTGAGGAGTAGACTGATTTACAGGTACAAAATTGTGGTACACAGTTTATAAGCCTATATTTTTTGTCCAGTTACTAAAGGTTTCATTACATTATTGAAAACAATTGCCAAAATTGTTGACATCTTATGTACAAGCTAGGACCAACCTACAATGCCCCTTTATGACGAGAACATTTTTTAAATTTGCTCCAGTTTGCAGAAAACTTCTAGACGCCTGAACGCTCATACTTGCTTTCTGTTAAAGATCGCTATCAAAACCATTCTACATTCAACACAACCAACTTTCAAACTGGGTATATTACACAGCAGCTTGCCATTTTACTTTTAATTTTGCATTTTAGAGTTATAAGAAATAGATTTCGTTATTGCTGTTGTTAAATTACATACATTACAGTCGGTTAGGCCTAAAGCTTTTATTATTATTTATTTTATTGTTGTAAAATATACATTTGAGATAGTAGTAGATTAAGTATTATTTTTTTGCAACCTTTTGTTTTGCATAATTGACTTTTTGAATTTAATTTCAAAACAACTTGACAACTACCACGGACATACAACTTTGCAGAACACCACGTTGTTGCTGACCCAGTGGCCATCCTTGTCTCCCAATTCTTACAGCTCAATAGGAGAATAAATAGAAGGTCCTCACAGCAACCATCAACATGCTAATGTTCAACAACAGGCTACTCAAATTAATAACAACAACTCATCTTATTCAGAGAATTGTTTAGTAAATATAGTAGGCGGTGTAAATGACATGGACTTGGCAGCCCCTTTGTTTTCAGATGATGATCATGATTTTATGGACATCATTGACCCTGGAACTATTGCACAAAACAATATTGCTCCTCCCAATGCTGCCCCCCTTCATCACATTCCTCATTTTTCTTTGGATTGTCCTGATTTTCAAGAACTGTGAAACAACATTCAACTTCAACTACATATTACAGCTCACATGTACTGGATGCAATGAGAAATATTTCATTACATACAATTCTCTAATACAACTATGCCATACATGCCAAAAAGTTAGACCTGACATGGTTAATAGAATCAGTCCAGCCGACAATATGGGCCCAAGTCCATCTGTTGAATTTTTATCTTCTCTTACATTTATAGAACAGTTACTCATTGCTCAGGTTAATCCTACAATGTCAATATTTCGTCTTCCGCGTGGTGGCCAATTTTGGTTCAAAGGTCAGGTCAAAAATGTCATGTCAGACAGAGGACATGTTCAGAGGTCATGTCAGGTCGTGGGCTGTAAGACAGGATAATTCTTAGCTCTATTTTAGTGCTGATGCAACTTCATTTACTATTCCAAAAGTTTCTTCCAGATCTTCTGCTGATGTAAGTTTTCTAGTTTTTCAGCAGGTTCGTCTAGATCTACTACATTCTAATACACCTTGGAGCATAGCTATAAGATGAATAGTTGCTCGCAGCACAACAAAGCTAATGTTTCCAAGTGACTATTATAAATGAAATTTGTAAAACGGTATTATGTTTTAGAATTTTTTTTATAAATGATTGTGCTACTGAGAAAGTCAAGCAATCTACTTAGTTCAACAATAAACTATAGTTGTTAGAGTGACTACATGAAGAACACACAATCTGCTGTCAATGTGTACTTGGAAATTGATTTCAACTAGTTCTGTTCAATTCACAGCACTAAAAACCAATTATATTGTTTAATACCTTTGATGTAGTTGATGTATTATGTAAAGCCGTAAGCAACATATTTAGGATCATTTATTGAATGTCCCATGTCTAGCCAGAGAAGCTTCTTAGAATATCTGTAAAATAGCACCCCAACCAGTAACATTTCAGTTGCCCCTTAGCAAGTAACACACTATTCGCTTCAGGTAAACCCAATAACAACAGCTGATTTCCTTCTATACCAATAAATGGTCATAAAACTTACTCTCTTTTCTGGCAGGCAAATACCTGCGAATTAATTTACTCTTTTCCTCTTTTATTGAAACCTATGACAAAATATCTAAGCGGAACACAAGAAAAAGAAAAGCATATACATATATAACATGGGGAAAGAATGGCGAAAGACCATTATAGGCAGCCTATATGGTTATGTAAATTAACGAAAGACCCAAAATGCAATTTTTATTTTTATATCTAAAACATGACAGAACAAATGCTATGATTGTAAACTTAAATTTATGAATGATAATAATAATAATGATACATTGTTTAATAAGATTTATTATTTAATAAATCATAATTTATTACAATTTATTTAAAATGATACATATTTTACTAATTATAGCAATAATAAAAAGTTTAGGTAACTGCAACTTGAGTGATCAGTAAAGGATCTTTAAAATTTAAATGTTTTGAAAAAACGGAATGAAACTACAGGCTCTACTATTGCTAATAGCATTGTGCTAATTAGTTCATAGTAACCTTTAAAAATTGTTCATTATTATATGAAAAAGCAATCAGTGATTGCTTTTAAACAAAGTCTGTTTTAGCTTGCAGAGTTTGTCTTATATGTCGGGATTGGGGAGCGACTACCATGATATTACGCAACTGAAAGGTTTAGGGTTAAACACCTAGCTGGGGACTGCAGTGTGAGTTGAGCTCTTTCTCTAAAATCTAGTTCTTCTCATATTTCGTGCCAAATGGAACAGAACCAAAGACTGGTGAAAAAAATGATGTTTTCTACAAACCTACCTAAATGGCATTTCTAAGCTACTTAGCATCATAAGGTATATTCCTTTGGTGAATCTTGAAATAAGTTAACCGCTGCCGTGGTGTTTTTTCATTAATCCAATTGATTACAATGTTATTTACAGTTACAGCCTCAAATTAAATCAACAAAAAAAAACAGTGTAAAACACAAACATAAAAAACACATAGGCACTGTGACCTAATTTATGATCATGTTATTGTAACACCATTATTGTGCTCTTTAGCTGCATACGTTTTCTTTATATTTTATAATCATTGAAGAGAGATGCTTTAGGCAGAAAGAAAAATTCAAAGAATCAAATATGGCGTCATTTGGTGATAATGAATGCAATTTGACTGGACAACCATATTTTGTATAATGACCAACGACCTCAGTTTAAGTTGTAACAGAAAACCTGAAGGAGCTGTGCATGATCTTGGCATTTTCATATTATACTGTCATACGTGACAAAACACACCGTCAATTAAAATTATAAAAAAGCTTCACCTGCATTCAATAGCGTTTAACAGTCAAAGTGGGAACTTTTGTTCCAAAAACAGACACCAACTAGCAATTTACAAAATTCTTCCAAAAAGAAAACCAATGTATCCTGTGCATGTAGCAAATGTTTGGGGATTGGCGTCGACGGGTATTGTAAACTGGTTCAACAAAATACTTTTCTCAAGCTTTTTTCAACACCACAAGCTTGGGTGGTATTTTCAATTGTGAAAAAACATAAAATTGTAAATAAACATAAATCACATTATCTTACGACTCAATCCCAAAACACTTGCTAGATACATAGGCTAGCTTTTTGGAAGATTTTTGATAATTGCCACCAAATATATAGAACGCATTGGCTTTCAAAAAGACTGCCACTGATATAATTTGAAAAAAACAGCAATTACCATTGTATACAATAACAATGCCGTACTGACATTCAAATCTGTCCTAACTAATTCCAATTATGTGCCTGTTTTAAAGTCCTCCCACTAATTCAGGGGTAGGGAACCTATGGCTCTCGAGCCATATATGGCTCTTTTGATGATCACGTCTGGCTCTTTGATAAATTAGTAAAAAATAATCCATAATTTGGTTGTCAATTTAATTAAAATATTAATACCAATAATGCTGAAATTACAGCAACAATAAACCAAATAGAAATAATACTCGTTCAATAGAAATATTTTTTCATTTGCAATTTATTAATGTGGTGAGCGCAGCTAAGAGTTTCTAGTGCTTTATGTACTTCGCTCTGCACAGGCTGCACAGAGTCATTTTTAGATCAACAAGATAAACCCTTCAAACTAAAAGATGACTAAAAGAAAAGTTGTTATTTGAGCATTGTTGTTCAAAATAAATCCAAAATTCTTATAATCTAAAATTGTTCACACATACTAAATTTGTTGGTCTTCCTTTGCCATTTTATATTTTTGAGATTCAAAATATACATATGGCTTTACTAGTATTAAATTTGGAAACATCGGTTTTTTGACTCTTTCAGTCAAAAAGTTTCCTGACCCCTGCACTAACTGAACATTGCCCATACCCTGAGAAACCTTTTGGTTTAACAAGAACCTCAATTCATCAAGATCTACAATAAAAATTGAACGCAAAAATGTTCAATCAAATAATGAGCAGGTTCATTAATCTACTCTATTTCTAAGAAAAGATTGAAAGCGAAATATATATCAGCTACTGACCACGAAACATGTATACGTTTTACATAATGCAATGATTATTGCGTATTTATAAGTTATATTGCCATTTAAGTAAGTTTTTAAACAAGCATAAACCAATTGCTAGAGGTGTTCATGACAGTACGGAAAAATTATTAACAACAGCCAGACACTGGACAGAAATTACTCAAGAAACTTAGCAGCTGATGGATTCTATGAAGCGTGCCTTCACTCAAAGGCACTTGGAGTTTACAGCAATATGATAGACCGGTTGGCAATATAATAACGGTATATGAAAAAAAGTAAAACACGTACAAAAAACACAATGAAGGTCAATTTGCATTAAACGTTGTCTCTTTGAAAATAGAAACAAGAAAAGCTGAATTTAAAAACTTAAAAAAATAAAAAGCTATTTTTAAACTACTTCTTAAAAACCCACACTGCTGGGAGATGGTGAAAAAGTGGCCCTGAAATACATACATACTTACAGGCTATTTCAACACGCCCAGTGAGTGCTGGCACTATAGGGACAGCGGTTTCAAGTACCTACCGCAAAGCATGTGCAAGTCCTAATTCAGGTTCACTTTTTTCACCATCTCGCAGCAGCAGTTTGTGTCTTTGAGAATAGTATAACTATGGGTTTTTTTCAGTCTAAAATTAAGCTTGTGTTGCTCTTATCTACAAATAAGCAAGGTTTCATGCAAATTGGCTTTCATTGTGTTTTGCTTTCTACCCTTGCCTTACTTCCAGTCATTATGGAGACAGTTGTTTCAGGTACCTACCGCAAAACATTTGCAAAACTTATTTCAGGTCCACCTTTTTCACCATCTTGCAGCAGTTTGTTTCTTTGAGAATAGTGTAAATATGGGTTATTTTTTCTTCAAAATCCAGAATTAAGCTTGTGTTGCTCTTTTCTACAAATAAGCAAGATTTTATGCAAATTGGCTTTCATTGTGTTTTGCTTTCTACCCTTGCCTTTTTATATTCTGTTATTATATAGCCAGCCGGTCCATCATATTGCCGTAAACGCCAAATACTCACGCCTTGACTGATGATAGCTTATATTCCACGTACAGAGTAAACATCAGGTATAGGCTACTCTACTATCATCAATGTTGATTAAGGATGATAGGGTTTATTGGTTTTTTTGTTGTTTATGTAATATTTTGTTTGGTATAATAGTCACTTTTATGGTCTGAAAATATTCCTTATTTCATTGTGAATGAAAATCACCTATAGAAGCGTATAGGTATTAATAGGCAATAACATTAAGAAGTGATAAATATCTGACAGCAAGCCATTTATAAATACCACTTTTTCAGACAGGAAATACTAATATTAAACAACGCACCACTGGTCATTGAGTAGTTTTAAGTTAAGAATAGTATATTATTTAACAAAATTAGTGCGGGAAAACAAGGGCAAGTCGTACAGCTCCTTATTAACCTGACATCGAGTCGACATCTACCCGACATCTACTTGATGTTGCTCTTTCTTAAAATTCCTGTGTTCGCGATTTGAGATTATGAAAACCTCACCCAAGGTTTTCATAATCTCGAGTCATGAACATGAGGTTTCTAAATGGCCAGATCAGCCACCATAGCCATGTGATATGTGGTGAGAAAGTCACAACGTTCTTTCAATGTTGTAGACCAGGGAGCAAGTTGCATTAAGCAAGAAAGTAAAACATTGACACCGAATGTGCCATAATTAGCTGACAGATGACCAGAAATTGAGAAAAGAGCAACTTCTTGCCCTTGTGAAGTTTTGAGGGAAGCTATTATGGTTAAAACTTTATTCAAAAAGCTAGGGAGTAAAGAAATTTTAGAAAAATGACTGGGTGAGGTTTATTTTCTCAAACATTGGAATGACCATAGAAATTTACATGCAGTATGAGAATTTTTAAATGTAATTCTAAAATTGGTTGGTGTGATAATATTATTACTTTATTGAAACTGGCTTATTTTAGAAGTGTTATTAAATCTGAGGGTAGCTCAGTGAACCATGATGAAGTGAATATGCTTTTGAAGTCTAATTTAAGTGTTGTGAAAGGAAAACAGTTTGCAATAAAAACAGTGCAGAAACATAGATGCCCCTAAAAGATTCGAAGGCGCTCCTAATTTTATCTAAAAAAAGAAAATTAAAAATAACATGAGATTTCCAGGGATTCAATTTGAACAAACAGAGAAAATCATAAAGAATAGAAGATAATGGCGTAATAGAATAAAGAAGACTACATGTAGTGTAAAGACAGCAAAAGTGATCAAATCATAGCGATACCGATGATGAATATAAATTTACAAAATTTTATCATTTTATTACAAGCAGACAGTTACATGTACTACCTAAAAAAATGTGAGTGGTTATACTAATCAAACTAGCTTCTTTTTTACAGAATGAATTTTTTATCTTTTGCTAATTTATGCTGTTCAATCTGCTGACCCATGCAGAACAGACACCAGCAGCACAGTGCCAGAACCAATTAATCTCTATGTAAGTCTAGCACCCAGTATTGTACTATAAACTCAACCTGCTGTTGAAGGGCACAAAAACTAGTCAATTCTATAAATACTTGTCAGACATGTTATTTTTGCATAAATTGGTAAATTTTAGGTTTTTTGAAGCATAAGTGGGTAATGGCTAAAACAGACCTGCCTACCTTATCTGTTGCCAAATCTTAAATTCTATAGAGGACCTATAAAAAACAATATAAAGCGGAGTATATATTTATTTAGCCATGAGTGGTCTGTACCGTGTGCTCATTAAATGTGGTTCATTCAGTGCATACCAGTCCCGCAACATCGCTCTTGTTTTGCTTATATTTTAGTCGAACAAACTATCTACTATATAAATGGCAATCGTTGTCTGTGTGTCTGATTGATTGTCCGACTTATAGAGCGGTCTTTTCTTTTATCGTCGTACGAATTTCGGTCGTACGAAGCGAACTGAATTAATATGTGTAGTAACGGTAAATAAATTATAGAGCGGTCTTTCTTTTTCCATTCGGTCGAACGAAGCCAACCGAATTAATATGAGTACTAATTATCGTAATTTCGTAATATCGTAATTTCGTAATATGGACTATTAGCCGCTACTTTTCTCTGACGATTTGAGCCAAGCGGCTTATATAAAGGTGTGGCGATTCTGTTGTTTTTCTTTTACCGCTCGAGGGCATTAACCGAAATCCCCGGTTAGCACGCTTTTTAAACGGCAAATTTTCTGCCGTGTTAAAAAGCACCTTTCCTGAGTTCTGCGGCCTATACAAAGGTGTCTATACAGCTATACAAATGTACTATACATTAAATAAAATAAATTAACGAGTAGTTATTTACATGCATTTAATATTTACTGCCAACGTGTACCGAGAAGGTCACGTAAATGTTTGTTTCTTGGAGCCACTGGAAAAACGCATTTCTCACCTACTATATTTCCACATCAAAAAGGTAAGTATTTCTTATACGATGTTGTATTGTCTTTGAATTGCCACATCTCCACTACTTAATAACGTTGAGTTTGCCGCTGTTCGTGATAGTGGGTCATGTTCATTTCCTTCAGGAGCCGAGTTACTAATTTTTTTCCAGCTACGAGTAGGCCTACTGTAACTTACTATTACAGAACTTTCACAAGTACTCCGAGGGTTGCGATACGCTATTGTGAAAAGAAAGAAAGCAGCTGCTATCGACTTACTGTCACCTTGCATCAGCCATGACCAGCTATACGTCGCCTGCTCAAAAGTAGGCACACGCCGAAAACTGTTTCTTCATACGCCCAACAGAAAAACCAAAAATGTTGTCTATCCGCAAGTATTGCGTTGAACTAAGGGAGAGAGAGAGAAAGGGAAAGAGAGAGAGGGAGAGCGATGAGGAGAGGGGGGAGAGAGAGGGAGAGGGGGGAGAGGGAGAGAGAGGGAGGGAGAGAAGGGAGAGAGAGGGAGAGCGAGGAGGAGGGGGGAGAGAGAGAGGGAGAGAAAGAGAGAGAGGGAGAGATGGAAGAGGGAGAGAGAGAGGGGAGAGAGGGAGAGAGAGGGGAGAGAGAGGGGAAAGAGGGAGAGAAGGAGAAAGAGAGGGAGAGCGAGGAGGAGAGGGGGGGAGAGAGAGAGGGAGAGAGAGGGAGAGAAAGAGGGAGAAGAGGGAGGGAGAGAGAGAGAGGGGAGAGAGGGAGACGGGAGAGAGGGGAGAGAGGGAGAGATGGAGAGAATGAGATGTAACTGCATATTTGGAGTTGTTTTACCGTAAGAAAGACAGCTCTCAATAAACCTTATGCTGCCCGTGAATCTGCTCCTGTAGACGAGTAATGCAGCTAGTGGAAAATAAACCAGTTGAATTACGTAATGCGTGGCCATAACAAGTTGTATGCGTTAGCTGAAGCAACCAGCTGGGCCTGCTCAGTCAGACTGACACGCCCTCTAAATGCCCTACTAGACCAGACAGTCTCATTTACAATGTAACAATCAGCCAGGTAGAATACTCAATAGCAAAGATTACCAAGTGATGGTGGTATTACAAACAAGACCATTATACAAAGAAACGCCGTCTTAACAGTATAACATTTACTTGTGTACTCTGTAGAAATAACTTTGTTGTACAAAACATATAATTTATTCACTATATAAATTTATTGCGAAAACCTGTAAAGATTCATTATAGTTAAAACTTCACAATAGTTGGGGGTAATAGTAACGTGCCTAGATTCAAGAAGAGCTAAGTTGCTACAAGTCAGAATCTAGGCTTTCTTTAAAGATGCCCAACATGTCTTTTATCTATCACACTCTTCCTCAGCTATAAATGAACTGTAACCTTCACACTTGGTGATATTACTTATTGCTATAAGTATCTTGTGTTAGTTTAAATCTCATTTATGTATATGAATCTCATACATTCCTGAGCAATCATATACAAATCTTCCTTTATCCTGAAAAGCAAAAATGCGTCATTCACTACATAGGATGTCCCTCGAAGAAGGCTGCAAAGCCACAAAATTATGCAAAATCTTTAGGTTTTACTAGCAAAGACAATAGTTTCTTGCCCTCTCTTGGCATACAAACTGCAATCATAGACAATACAAAAAGCTTCTGGCTAACAATTCATAAACAGTGTATACACCCTATGGCTAAGTCCTGATTACCTTTTTCAGCCTTTTCTGGAATTTTTAAAAGAATGTATACAAGTTGTTATATACCTTTTACTTCCTCTTTATACTCATTCAATTCATTCACGGATATTAAACTTTTATTTGTAGTTATACTAATTATACTAATACAACTTTAAAAATCAATAAATACTTCTGCAGTTTTTTTCAAACGAAATTTTGGATTTGACTAAAACGGAAAGATATTTTTAAACATTGTGAGGAAGATCTAGCTCTCTTTATAATGTTGTATCACTTTTACTTTCACATTCTCAGTGTTTTTATATTATTTCGTTGAAAAATAACCAAATGATGGAAATGGGTCTTAGTACCTCTAAAGCATTACAAAAATTGATGATGCAATCAAAAACTTTGGTTTAAAATTTTCTATGAGCAGCTGCTGGGTAGCCAAATTTTTTCTGAATCAACAAAAATATTTAAAAAGTTAAAGATGAACCACCCAAGACACTTTACAGAAGTAGAGAAAATGTTACTCAGAGATAATATCCATCATATACTTTACGTGTATATACAGCAAAGGTGAGTATTTAATTTTGAAGTTATGGAAAATGTAGTATTATGAGCGATTTTTAAGGTTTATTAAGGACTGTAACGTTGCAAAAAAGATTACATAATTTTACAAATAAAACTGTTTAGTTTCTTTATTTAGAAAACATACATGAAAATGAAGTCACTTATAAATATTTTAGTGTGTAATAGGAAACTTCATGCTCACATAAATGTTTATAAAACAAATTTCAATTTTTTAAATAGGGTATAAATTCTCCTTGCTAAAATCCTTGGGTTTGTGAAAAGGGTAAAAAAATACATATTAAATCTTGCATACTGAATGAGTTTGTTTTTTAAAACAGCCCATATATAGGATGAGCTCAATCCGTATGGTTGACACCCAATTCTAGAGTCTTGATTTTAGCAGTTTGTATAAAGGCTACCTTCTAATTCTGTGAATGAGTCACCTAATGGACAGTCTCATGCCTATTCTAACAGGTTTCTGAGCATGTACCATTTTGTTTCCCAAAAACCATATCCTTTTTTTGGTATGATTCTGATTATTCTACAATTAGTAAAATTTTGATTTTAACCAGTGATCAGCCAGTTAATCCACAAAGACCTTTTTTACATTTTTTCTGTATATGAAATAAAATTAATGATGCCACAAAACTCTGATATTAAAAATAAAATATTAAGTTTTGCATTGCAGCAATAGGTTTTTTTTAAATGAACTCTAAGTGGTTAGTGGCAGGTTCTTTATACTGCTAGGCCACCGCTGATGTTGTTATTAAAGTCAGTTTTTGAAAAATCAAATGTTTTTCTGCATGATCTGAAGCCAGCATCGCTAAGAATTAAAGTCAGGTCGTGAGTCACCCTGATTTTCTTCCAAATTTCTATATTGGTGATGTTTTTTGCTTTTGAGCATTTTAACCATGTTGTATTTAGAAACACTAGCTATTTTATTGTGATCATTGTTTTTGAAGGTTGGAAAAACTTAATCCAGTACTTAATGC
The DNA here is from genome assembly GCF_963576615.1 of Watersipora subatra. Taxonomy (NCBI): domain Eukaryota; kingdom Metazoa; phylum Bryozoa; class Gymnolaemata; order Cheilostomatida; family Watersiporidae; genus Watersipora; species Watersipora subatra. The sequence goes on from NC_088715.1 coordinate 25,919,919, forward strand.
ATAAGTTTTTTTCTAATCTTCTAAGGATTCCACCAATACTAATTACTCAAAAGCAAATACAATTTGCATCGAATGTACTTAGAACCATGAGTAAGTATTTATTTTTTGGGTTGAGGCTCTAAGAATATATTTGCTTAAATTTCTCAAGGTGTGCATTTGGGCTTGTCTTAAAGTTTAGTGTTCTGTACAGTTTGGCAATATTATGTTGTTTCCTACTGTGTTCAGCATTCTTAGTCATAGAAAACCCACTATTGATAAAAATTAGAGTGTTTGAACTTGCGTTAATACTCGCTATATCACACCTCTGATTGGTCTGCCGATCCTGACTCAATTGAAACTCATAAAAGTGTTGTGATTCTGAATATCTTGGTTTACTACAAAAAATAATATTATTCTGTCAATGAACCAGGATCCTAGAGTCTGAGCATTTTAATTTATTCATTGGTGCAAACACTAAAGTTAAAGAGTTCCAGAAAAGAAAAGATTTTCTACTCATGTCTCAATAAAATAGAGATTACAATGGCATAAACGTCTTTTGTTGTATATGCGCTTATCATAACAAACTTATGTAAAGTCTCTGCTTTCTAATGCTAAATAAATTCTTATAATCTGAGGCATAAAATTGGTACCAGCTTTCCAATATAATAAGAATGACGAGAATCCCATATAGGCCTATAATTATTCATTTATATATAGGTACATGTACATACATACAAATACACCTGGAACTATAGTTTATTTATATATTTAAGTCTCAAAGTTTGTAGTCATCTGTCGCTGTCGTCTTTTCATCCGTCTGCCTGTCTAATTATACATGTAGCTATTAAAATTTTAGAAAAAAACTAACTTCGTGCTAAATTTGAGTTCTGTATTGCTAGCTCACGAGCTAGATTGCAACCACAACGTTCAAACCACTTATTTAGCTACTGAGCTCTCTATCTATCTTATCATATACAGTATACCGTGAGCACACACTAAATGACAGATTAATTTAGCATTGCCCCCACATGTTATATGCCCCTCTTATAAAATATTTTTTCTCCAACCACTATGTGAGATGATGTCTTCTCGTTATCTTTTTGTTATGGCAAATTTCTTCTGCAACACGATATCGATAATAAATTCTCTTGAATTTAAATTTGTATTTGTGATATGGCAATTTTCATATTAATTATATACGTTATTAAATATCTGTGTTGCTTACCATGGCGTGTTCAGGGTTATTCGTGTTGGTAAAAACCAATTCGCCAACAGATAATTGATAAAATTAAAGTTAGCAGATTCAAATTGTTAACATACTTAAAAGCAAAGAAATCAATTATTCTATTATGGGTAAGCTAAAGGCTATATTTTTATCCGTTAATAAAGCTTGTTGATACATGTTTCTTATAGCAATAAAGCTTACAATTTGCCATATAAATGAAATCACATTCTGTACTCATCAGTCTGATCTCAACTTATGAATAATCTACTACTGTTATTCAAACACTGGAAGGACGCAGCATTTCACACCTTTGAAATAACCGCAGTATAATATTCAAGTTATTGAGAAAGAAAATATAAGTTAATTGTTGACCAAGACTAAAACCTACAGATCAAACAGGAATACTTGCTTACAAAGCTAGGCAAAAACAACTGAGCAAAAATAGAAAATCAAATGAGTTAATTATGGAAGAAGGTAAGGGAAAGAAAACTTTGTCAGCGCTTTTGCCAAAATTTCATGAATTTCGTCAAACGAGGGAGATACTAACATACCACATGGTCAAATTCAACACCTTTATACAAACTAGTTCAATTCCAACTGGGTGGAATTGAACTAGCTTGACCAAATTGAACAAATTGACCATGCGCAATCAATCGCTCTGGGTCAATTTGACTCAGCGTGATTTATTGCAAGACAACACTACTGATATTGGAGTGATAAGCAGCGCAAATCAAGTGGGAAAATTTCAGAATCTGCCGCAAGAATAATTTACCAGTAGAACCAGACAAGGAATTTGTTAAGATGGAAGATGAAGAAAATGCTGATATTGTATGCACCATTTAAACCAACATCCTTCGGCACAACTCCACAGATAATGGAGTAGTGTATATAGCTGAAGTATCATTCCTTAAAGCTTTTTGACACTTATGCTTTTTCTAGCTATAAAGTTAACCAATTGCTATATAAATTAAATCACCTTCTGTACTCATCAGTCTGATCTCAAGTTACAAATAAACTACTACTGTTATTCAAACACTGGAAGGACTCAGTCTTTCAAAGCTTCGACTTACCACATTATAAACTTCAAGTTATTGAGAAACATAACAAAAGTTTATTAAAATACATACTAAAACTTTGTTCAAGTATGCGTTTAGTAGGCAAATTCCATTAAAGTTAGATTCAGCGTTTATGTTACATGCCCGTTTTGAAGGTAAGAACTTTCCACCAACTACATTCTATTGCTACATTTTTTTGCAGATCATGGCAACAAAATGTACTAAAGTTATTGTAGATAACTAAAATAGCTAAGGCTAACATATTGTTTTATTACTATTGTAATGATGATGATCTAGATGATTTTACTAGGTGCTTACATTAGATAATTGCTATGGGTTTCTATACCATTCTATATATGTCTATATGATATTTTTGCCTCATGATGCCAACACTGAAACTAATTAAAATCATATAATTGTATACCAATTTTTTTACTGTAATCGCAGCAAAACAGGCTATGTTTAGCCAATATTTCACTTCCTGCACAAGGCGACAAGCTAGCTTATTAAGTTACATGGGATGCAATGGGTAGTGAAGCTAGTAGATATATATATATATATATATATATATATATATATATATATATATATATATATATATATATATATATATATATATATATTTATTTATATATGTACTGGCTGTTCTACCGAGCGTGGCCCGGGTGATCAAGAAGTCTTGGGACAGAAAATCGATTCGTGGCTAACATAAAACAATATTTCCTATTCTAACTTTCAACTGTAGCTGTAGCTAGGCCAACACACACACTAAAAACTTTGAGAAAAAGACATATTTATTTCTCAAAGTTGGGCATGTGTGTGCTACTAAGAACTTGAAAATTTAAATTCCATATTTTGGTAAATTTGATGAATTTGAACTCACGGATATTGCAGACGCAAGTTTTAAATCCATATGCTTTACCACTGAGTTATACAATGTGTATTAATTAAAGTCACTGCCATATACCATGTCGCACATGTCCACACTGAAATATGTATTATTTTAAACTCTATAAATCATATTAGCTCTGTGAAACATGATGCTTTTATGTGTTTGTACTTTCCATTTATTGTAAAGCTAATTTGCTGTATCAATGCCAACTATTTTCCCGCAAACGATTGTATCATCTCCATAAAAAGAGCTTTGACATTCTCTCTCGGTGTGGGCAGACAATTCCAATATGGTATCTCATTTTTACAATTGTACTAGTAGCGAGAGGTACTGTAATTATCATCATATTCAAAGTTTTTATAGCTTGCTTCTTGTGTAACAGTAAACTTTATTATATACACTGTACACACACATGCGCGCGCACTCACAGACACACTTCTAAGCAATAAGTGTTATTATCATTTCAACACATTCAGAATTTTTCCTTTTTCTTTTTAGCGGTATTAAGTGTACTGTGAAACTGCCGATTTTTTTTATTGTAGTCATAGCAAAACAGACTTGATTTATCTATTACTTGCTAAGGATTTTACATTTCAACACTTTTGTAGTTATTTTATTTTTATTTATTAACTTATTTGACTTGCACAAAACTTTTCCTTATGATATGAAGTCTGAAAGTTGCAGCTGTTTGACAAAACTTGAAAACCTTTACAGTGGTTTTATTGTTTCTCACGGTTTATTTAAACTGCAAAGAACAATTTCTTTCATTACATGATGGTGGAAAGTTATAATGGTAACTGAGGTTAGATATTAAATATAAATAGTTTTATTTGCATTGAATTTTTTTACCAGGGCAACTCCGGGCAATAAACTTGCATGTATCTAAATTTCAAAGTTTGTTTTCGGTCCTCGATGTGTTCAGCTAAAACAAATAAAATCCTGCAAAAAACGTTTGCCCTACAGGATTTGAACTCGCAACAATTGCAATTGCAACTATGCAATCAAGAAACCTAACCACAAGGTCAAGTAGCTTTTATCTTATTAAGCTCAACTATGGTATCCATATGGCAAACAGGTTGAAATATTGGTATTTCATTATGAGTTAATATAGCAATTTGCGTTTGTTATTTTTTAAGTTTGTTTTTACAGCCAATTTAATATACATTACTCTTACAATTTTTATTTGTTTTTTTTCCAGCTTTTATTTTAAATGTTTCTTTTAACAACAACTGAAGCAACACAACTTCAGCCTTACATTTTTGGTTATCACAAAAAGCTAGAAAGTAAAAACTGTAAAAAATCTTTGAGAGGCATTCTCGAGTATGAAAGTCTTTTACATTTTGATTTGGTTCAGTCAAACATAGTAATCTCATACACCTCACTGGTGTAAGTAATTTTGATATATCGCTTGGTTTCTGTGCCAGTATCAACCGTCAAGAAGTACCATTATAATCGTATTCAGAATTTTGATGGATAGCTCTGCAGCGCGAGCCACTTCTTTTACTCACAATTCTACGTATTCTTTTTTTACTTTGAAATAAACCAATTAGTAGATTATATGTATATTTTGTTTTATTAGTTTATTTTAAATGCATTAATATTAGTTCACTTTTCATCCTGACCATTGTAACAAACCATCCTTTATCAAACCAATAATTGCTAGCTATTTACCAATAAAACACTGTTACAGCTGTTTTAGTTTTCTACTTCATATTTTTGAGTTGCACATAATATCAATATAATATATATAAATATATATATTATATATTTGTTTATAATATATAGATATATATAGATATCATATCATATTCATTATATGATATTTTAAAGCTACAGTGGTTTAAAAAAGTGTAAAACTCTTTACACTTGTTTTCTTTTTTCTCTCAATTCATTTGAACTACACAAAAAACACTTTCTCATGATATGAAGTTTAAAAGTTAGAATGTTAAACGTTGTATGTGTTTATTAAAAATAAATTTTCTATTCAACCGCTTTTTATTACTTGGGCAACGCCGACCATTTAGCTAGTGAGTTATATATATTGCAAATCAAGTACACGTATGTATAATCTGTTATTGAAGAACATGCACAGTATATGCACCATTCAGCCGTGAGTAAATGTGACATCCAAGATGGGGTGAAGTAACAATATCTACCAACCTGACCTACTCTCGATGGCCCTTTACATTCAGCTGCCAAGTAAAGTGTTCTCAGGTGCCCCAGAGAGTACTGCAGAGGTCAGGAGTTCAGGAGAAATGGTGCTCAAGCAAATGTAATTTTATAGCAACTTGCAAAACGTAGAGGTAGATATAACAATGGTTTTAAATAGAATGCATGATCAGATTTTTAATAATTCTTCACAATTATGGATCATTTTTTGAACAATTTAGACTAACTAAAGAGAAAAATCTTTATAGCAATCAGTTTAAGGAAAAATAATAAGCAATGGTTTTACCCGAATATTCTTTTCACGGAAATATCTACTTACCAAATCTAATCTTTTGAGGTCTTTTTGTAACGATTTCTCTAGTAGAAGTAATTTGATTAACTAATTAAACTTTGTAAAGGTGTTTTTTAAATGGTCAGCAGGTAGGTATAATCCCACGACCAAACGAGCGGAGCGAAGTTTGAGAGTTTTTATGAGAAATGCATGTGCACATAACTTATGAAAATTATTCATCAACAACGTCGCAAACCCTTGCATCGAAATCTCATCAACAAATTTAAACCTTTTTTGTAGTCATTGAAGTATAATAACGATAAAAAAACATGTAAACCTATTCAAATATGTTACCAAGTCTTTGAAAAGTTACCGCAATAGCTTAAAATTAATCCATCTGATCGGATTATACATAAATAGACAGATTAATTCGGCCAAAAATCTTTATTAAAATGAGCCAAGCCTTACTTTTATTAAAATTAAGACCGGCAAATTAAACGCTGAGTGAAAGAGAATAGAACCATTAAGTAGTGCGCATTTCACGAAAAAATAAAGTGCACATTTCACCAGTCTATAGCATTGTCGAATTGAAGAAGGTTTTTGTAATTAACGTAGAAGTACAGAAATTGTTTCTTTTTTGCCGATTTCAAAGTAACTGACGTTTTGGAAACATTTGAGTACTTTGGTATTTCAACTGTTGTCTAACGCAGTGAAAGTAAAGGAAATGACGATGATATCTTTTTCTAACAATTCTTATGAGATTATTCCAATATTTAATTTTACGTTTGGATGACTATGATTGAAGGCTTATAGTCACACTAACAACATCGATGATGGGCAGTATGTTACTGTTATTATTTTTTGTAAATAGTTTTGTTTAATAGATTTTCAAAAAATCTATATATATACATATATATATATATATATATATATATATATATATATATATATATATATATATATATATATATATATATATATATATATACATATATCTATATATATATACATATATCTATATATCACTATCTGTTGATATTGTTAGCTAAGACGTTTTAAAATGTAAACAAAATTGTGTATTGGTTTCCTATTATTACTGTAGTACTATATTAATAATATTGGTTATTCTAAAAATATCTGTGCATTTTACTTCTAATATTGCATTTCTCCTATTGCAGGGAGAGAGAGATATAAACATATAATCTTTTCCTTTCATTATTGCTGTTTGTCATGACCAAACACTTTTTTAAATAGATTTTCTAAAAATCTATATAAATATCACAATTTCTTGATACTGTTAGCTATAACGGATTAGAATTGTAAACAAAATTGTGCATTGGCTTTCTATTATTACTATATTAATAATATTGGTTATTCTAATAATATCAGTGCATTTTACTTCTAATATTAGCCGATATTGCATTTCTCCTATTGCAGAGGGAGAGATATAAACATATAATATTTTCCTTTAATTATTGCTGTTTGTTGTATATAATAACACCCTCACCCAGTACATTGCAGCTACCATTGCAGTTATCCTATTGGACTGCAGTGCCATTTGACTGCTAATATTGCATTTCTCAACCATCCGTACCCTTTCTTTTTTCCAATATCACTTTGGTCGTGGGCTGTATGACAGGGGAATTTTTAGTATGTATTATATACATATATATATATATATATTTATATATATATTCAAAAGCTAAAAAATATAGTTTGGTGGTAGTGAATTTCAAAATAATGTTTGGTTATTCCTCTCTCAAGGCTGCTGATTACAATAAAAAGCAATAAAACGATATATGAAAATTTTGCTGGTTTGATAAAGAATTTTTGTATAAATAAATAAGTTTGTTACTATACTCTGTATTTTATGAAAACCAGTAAAAGTTCTGTAAAGAAATGAACATAAAACGTTGTAATTTAATTCTAGTTTATTTATGCATTTTAAAGCAAGTGTTTGACAGATTAGAAAGCGTTTGTGAGGCAAAATTCTTTGGAGCAACAACAAACATGGCATCAGAGAAGCCTAGAATTTTGAAAAATATAAAGGGTTTGATATGAAGCAATTTTAGTTCATCATGACACCTGCAGAGCTTGTCTAAGTTTTTATATCACTTTCACATCTGCCAGTCTCACATCAGCGCTCATTTATGTCTCTGTAAAAAAGGCTTGTAAGTTGTAATACAATGACAAATTTCTACTCAGTGTCATTCTGTTGAGAGCTAGTTTCAAAACAACCTGCATTACTCACGATAAGGTCTTTTTTCCTTTTGAGGAGAAGTTCCCTGACTATAGCCCTAATCTGTCATCACTTAGCAGTTGATGTGACAAAAATGATACTGTAGCATTAAAAATGACCTTTAATGAGATGTGAATACCATGGCTATGTAGTTACAAAGAGCTGGTTATTGAGTGATCTCAACACTAAAAAGCTGGTGAATTAGAAATTGTCTCTCTTTCTCTCCTAAATATTTTATCTGCTATGCAGTTACACTCGCGCAAGAGTTGAAGCATGCCGCTTCGGGAAAATAAATGTGCATGGTTTAAATGGTGTCTCATAACACTGCTCACTTTGTTCTAATTTGGTTCATTCAGATTTACAATGTTATCCAAATATAGTTTTATAACAAACTTGAACACGAATAGCCAGAAAACACAAATTTCTGGCATTCAAATTTTTATTAACCCTTTTTATAACTTTTAAATGTTGTACCAACACTTTGTATCAACTAAACTCAAATGCATATTGTAACAATATCAATACTGTATATCAATAACATTATACATGTTGTTATTCATATATTGCACCGTCTGTTGTAATGTACAACATACGGTACAAAAATAGTCTAAGATACGAGCGCGTACCTGAAACTATTTGCAGAAAGTAAGAAATTAACAAATACAGACCTTTTTGTTATGTATCTTGTTAGGTTTTGTGACAACTGCAAAGCTCATACATATGTAAAGTTTCTTGTGCAGTTTTTTAAGTTTCTAAGTTAATTTAATAAAATGCTGAGAGAAAATAGGAGAAGGAAAAATATGGTGGAGATAGCCAAGATGCTGAGCTCTATACATAGATTAAACAATTGCATGAGCTCGTACTTATTAAGTCATTCATTACATATTGAATATTGAACAGAATTAGATCCACTCTAATGCTGTGAAATATGACTATAATATATTGCAATTACAATAGATCAAATTATCCCATTTCTGTCTCACACCTTATGGCATTGAAAAATTTGCTAATGGAGTTTTTTTAAACCATGAAGTTTTACAAGTAAAATATGTTCTTGTGAAACACATTGACATTAAACTAGTGACAAGGAAAATAATTTAGCTACCAAGTATACAACTAAAATAAATGATAAAAACACTTAAAACAAAGAAATGACTAAGGAATTTAGCATAAATGTAGAGAATGTAAAATAGTTTACATTTTGGGTATATTTCCAGGACTTTCAATAAAGAAATTTTGAACTTGAGCAAAAATAAGCACTTTATAATAAGCTCTGACCAGCAGAATTACATCATTAAGGAGAACTTGATGAAAATATTTGAGAATGATAAAAAACGTTTACACTCCAAACCCTGACTCTGTTTAGATACGCAACTATATTCACATGTTATATTTGCGGTTAAATGTATGTTGTCTCTTTACAAACATTGATTAATATAAACCAAAAAAGAAAATTTGATAAAACTATTTGGAATCCCGGAGAAAATCATACCAAAAAATATTAAGACAAAAAGATAAATTGAACTAAACCTGAACAGAAGTGATAAAATTAAAAATTACCAGTTTTGGGAATAATTGTGTCTATACTGTTCGTTTTATCTAAATTTAACACGCTGTATTAATGCAAATTTAAAACAAATATATCAAAATATTTGATAAAACTAAATACACAAGGACTTTCTGGTTTTATTAACCAAATAATCAGTTTTATAACTGCATGCCTACCATCAATGGACCAGTAGTATATAATACATAACGGATTTTGATGACCTTAGGTGTGTTTATGAATTATTTAAAAATCATACAAGAAATAAATTTGTTTACCCTTTAAGGAAACTGTATTAACCAACTTTGAATAATTTATGTCTAATCTTGGGACATTTTTATGGACAATCTGCTTACTTAGTGGATCATCTATCACAGTACTCTCCTTTATTTCATGTTCAGTTGAAGACGTATTATCAAGTTGTGTTGTTATTATACTGATTAAATTTCTATTCCTCTTCCGCGAAAAGAAAGTATGTCTTTATTCACATATGTTTAAGTGAGTAAAATGTCATTTAATCTATCTATTCGTCTATGTGAGAAGTAGCAAAAGTTACATATATTTATTGATTGATTATTGATTGATATTTATTGATTATTATATTTATTGTTAACTGGTGCGAGCGAGAAATTAATATAGTTTTATATAACAGAAAAAAGTTATGATACTTATCTACCTATTTTCTACAAAATACTAAAATAGGCAATGTATTTTTTTCAGATGGCCAACAGAACAAAGAAAAAATAAAAAAATTACTTCATTGTATTAAATATGGTTGTAATAAAACAGTAAACTTTCAAAAAGGAATCATCTGCACTTGCCCTAGTAGGGAGATTACTTCGATGTGCTAATTTAGGTATATAGAGTACTAATGTATTTTCATGTATTATGCAAAAGAAGACGCTGTTGTGGTAAATAATGGTAGTGAAAACTACAAATAAATTATGGCAAATATATACTATCATTATTTAAGTATTTTAATTGTTTAATCCTCTTCATGACGTTTGTATGTCTCTATTGAGACTCAAATGTGAACACTAAAGCATTAAATTGTGAGGGAAATTTGTGGTATGATAATATTTAAAGTAATCATGTAACTTGGCCGTCTCACATTTTTTAGTGATGCTGCCGAGGTAAAACCATCCAATAGACGGTGGATACCCTTTTATGGAATGGCCTACTATAACTACCATAAATTTATACAAGCTAATATCTGCAAACAGAAGACGACAGGAATTCACTCTGCTCATTTTACCCTTATACTGTGACAACTAATAAAAGACATGTTGATAACTTGTCAACTGAGATGGAAACCGATTATACATTGCATTGGGACAGTCTGGGTTTCACTGAAATGCATCTACTGCAGGTAAAACTAACTATAGATAAGTTTCATCTGTTCCTAGTGCTGCTCAATAGATGCAGAAAGTATTGCTAGTTTGCTATTTTACAAGTAGTTGTGCTCCTTATAATAGCTGCCAGGAGGAAGTATCTTCCTGTTTGTCATATGACAAGTCTCTGTTCAAATTCAGATTTATAAATGTTGATTACTCAACCTTGTTTATTTCTTTTAAAAAATTATGATTTGCTTAAAAGCACTTTGATCTAAGCTGACCCTGAATAAAAACAACCGAGAACAGCCTAGATGTAAAGCATACACCCATAGGTTGTCTTGAACCACCAACCTGTCAGTCACAGTTCAATGTAGTAACCAATTGTTCCACAGAGACTAAATATCCATGGTATAGTGTAGAATCATTCATGCGTCAATTGAGCCAATCTAATAAATTTTAATAGCTTCTCTCATTTTTAAGCTATGATGAGCTATATTATTGTCAAGGAACCATGTCTTTGTATCAGAAGCATGCCAAAAGATGTCATATATGTTGTTGTCATTGCAACCAAGCCATTAAGATAAGTGTTGTACAGAGGTCACTTGAGGTCTACTGGGTATTTTTTCCAACAAGACAGTGTATTTTAGACAAAACATGTTTGCAGGAATGGTAGAAAAAATTTCAACAAGTACCTAATGCAATAACATATGTTAAAACACGCTATAGTAACATATAAAACATAGGAGACTATAAATTTGTTATTCATTTATTTGCGTATTGTGCAGTTCAACATAATTATATTATAATAAATATAATGACAGTGCAATACAATAAAAGAGAGAACAAAAAACCTTGGACAAGGCAGCCATCTACATACTATAAAGTCTCCAAAAATAGCCTCTTCTTACCCAAAATAGTGCAACAATAACTATAGATCTAAATGCTGATTGGTTATATTTATTTTCTTGTAGTTTTTTTAGCAGCATAAAAACTAGAGTCAATTGGAAGTCATACAACCAACAGCTAATGTCTTTATGCATTTATACTACCAATGATGTGCTAAAAGATAAGTACATATACCTAAGCTATCTGCAAAAGAAAAAGGGATAAAGGTAGTTAAACAGAACGGCTTCATGTTTTAAAATGTTTCTTTTCTTAGTTGTACCAAACTGTTCTATGATATTTATCATTATTGGTGAAACTCAATACAAGATTGTTTAAAGATATAACCATGCATCAATTTGAAGTTACCTCTACATTCGCTTTTTTTGAAACAAAACATACAACTTGGGCGTAGATTTATCTCCACATATAAAGGGGTTTATAAAATAAACTACCTGTGATTTTTCTAAATATTTCAGTTTGGTAACTAAAGATAAACAAACTAGTAACTATTTGAACAATTAATGGTAGTTATGGTAACAAAAATTATCATAATTAAATGAATTTAATCTACATCCAAGGTATTTAGAGTAATTCACAAAGCATATTTCCCCAACCACCTGTTCTAACGAGCCTGTGCAGTAGCAAACCTACATTTTGGATCACTTGTTTTATTAAGAAAGGCAACTATAAAAACTTCTTTTTCCTAATTTTTTGCTAAATGTGTTTAATTTTTTAGATATAGCCTAAACTAAATATATACATGTAAAAGATATATACAGATATGGTTTACAGACAAGCTTGTTTCTACTAGAAACTAGAAAAAATATAGTTTCCTATTAGCTCATATTGTGAGTAAGGGCAAGCTCTATTTTGAACCCAAAAAGCGTTGATGGTTATGGCAAGCTGAAATTAATTGCTGAAAAATGTCAAACTTTGAAAAAAAATACTCAAAGTATAAAACTTATTCTTAAAACTTAAAGCTTATTCAAAACTATGTAGATGAGATAACAATAGAAGCAGATAGATCGCAAATGTTTCCAAAAAGAACTTTGACAAAAAGGTTATTTTCAAACAAAGTGAACGTTTCAAAATTTATTTTTAAGTTACAAGTTTTTTAAGGGCTTAATTCTGGATCTCAAAAACATACCTAGACCAAAAAACTGAAGAGCAATGCACAAAGAACGCTGCAGCTCGACTTCAATTTGTTCCTGAAGTGGCTTGCTGTTCGTCGCTTTCAACAATGACATACATCTTAGCGATGCATGCTTGGGTAAAGCAGTATAGTAGAGAAGAGGTTACCCAGCTCTCAGTATTTACCACTTTAACCTGAACAACTTAACCAGAAGAGATGTCAGTGCAACACGTCAAGTCTGACAGAGCCAGGTAGCCATTTCACTTGCCCAGGGTGTGAAAGACAGGGCTAGATATTTAACTTGCCGACATTGTCAGTGTGGCACACCTGGCCTCCCAGTTATGGTTTAGATCCGAAAGACCCAGCAATTTAGGATTGAAAGATGTATTCATGAAGTATCGAGATTAAAACAACCTTTAAAGCCAAACTCACTATAACAGCAAGTACAGTGCAGGCAGCGACACCTAAAATTTTGACATGCGCCGAAGTGTTTGATAAATCGCCCTTTCAAATCATAATTACACCTGTCAAGCGTGTTAAAGCATTTCTACTGTCCTCATTTAGTCAACCTTTTTTCAGTGCTCGGTTGGATATTTGTATCAAAATATTTTTAGTGGTATTACAACGCAAACTTTCTACTTGATTAGATCATGCCTAAAAAATTGATGCAAAATTACTCGCATAGCGAAAGATGAGGCTAGCTTTACTGAGTAACGGGGAATTCCCTCACTGAAACCCTCATTTGCCACCGTTACGCAGTTAGTTTGAATAATCAGTTTCATTATAGGAATGATCTTTAATGACATGTACATGTGCATAACATGACTGTGTAGTTGCACGGATTCGGTTGTGGAGGGGTCTCTGCGCTACATGTAATAAGTCTCTGAATTCGAAATTGTTCCTCTTTTTACAGACAGCATTTGAAATGTATTTGCATGTGCCCAAAAGTAAAAATATGTGGCTTTACGAAAAAATATTGATCATGGTTTTTGAAGTGTTTTTACTCAGCTTATTCTGTTGTGTGTTTTTAACATTCTTGCTGTTAGTTGAAATGAATAAAACTGTCTATGGTTGCCGCTGGAAGCGATGGTTTCATTTGCTATTTATTTCAAAGAGCTGCTTACAAATTTTTTAGTAATTTCTGGGTCTCACTGGACTTCAGACAGCAAAACGAGAAAGTTGTACAGGACTAAGAGCAAACAAAACAGGCCGAGATTTGTTAACATTTCTATTGGTTGAGGTGGCTGACCATTACACATGTTTGTTTATTCTCAACCTCCGAATGCCGTCATGGTACATCGCTGGTATAGAACAACAATTTTAAGATGTTTGTTTTGGTTCCGTAAGGCTGTTCAGCTCACCTTCTTGACAGTTAAGCAGCTAAACCATGCGCAAGTGGTACCAGATTATATGTGTTGCAATTAGCAGATTGTAAAGCCTGAGCATGCCAAACTTGCATCGTAATTAAAATATAGCTTTGTAACAAACCATGTAATAGATAACCATCGCAACTTAGTATTTGGTAGCTTCAAAATAATAACCAGTCAAGTACATAATTAAAGTGCCGTTGTTTAGATTAGAATTATGTGACAATTTTCAATTTTAAAGATAAATCAAACTGTGGGTATAAGTCCTCAAATTATAAATTTACAACGGATGTTTTTTTTTAAATGGCACAAGCACCTCAAACAGTTGCTAATAGTTTATGGCAATGATTCAAGCAGCCAAGAGCAATTTACCATTTGAACTCAAGATTTTGCCAATAGATTTTGATGTCTGTGTACTTCAGCTTTCTCAACTAAAATATTAATTCAATGCAAATTTAACTTCAAAAAATGATAAAGAAGTTCTATTGTGTATCAATAATGTTAAGTAACTTAAGGAGTGTAAAAGTAGTTTAAAATACTATAATAATTTGACTAGCTAATGATGCTAAATTGATTTGCATAAAACAATCAGAATAATCATGTTTTAAACTGCATGGAAACTTGCTTGCTAGCATCTTCAAAGAGAAGATGGTTCCGAAAGAAACTCATTTCAAAAAAGGTAAATTTTAGATATAGCTAATTCAAACTATTTGTGCAACTTAGCCTTTGGTAGATATTAGATTGGTAGGTAAGCCTGGACTTACAACGTTTGTATTTCTATCTCAAAAGTCACTTGTTGTAAAGTTTTATTAATTTAGCTTTAAATAAACATGCCGATTTTTACCATTTACCATTTTTATAATTTAGCAAAATAATGACAAACAAATTCACGAAAACTTATGCACACGTATTCAATAAACATCAAACTCAGATGAAGCTTTAATCTTTTATTGACCACTTTAGTTTTTTTAAATCATAAACCTACATAAGCTTTTTTATTTTCCAGAAAAATTGGTAACCAGCTGATAGATTTTTAAAATATTTGCTTAAAAACTTGCAACAGCAATAAATACTTTAAATACAGTAGGCTCACATTTTGTAATCCTATTGGTGGGTTTGTGGATATGCACTTTGTCACAAGCACAAAACAAGACACGTATAAAAATTGTAGACAGAAACTCAAATACCATTCTTAATATTAGTAGGTGGAACATACGTGAAAAGAATAAGCCCATCAATCAATAACAGTTTTAGAACTCCTACGGTTGTTTATAAGATGGATTAGTTGCGCATTATCATATAGGAAGCTTGTTATTCAGTTATTACTAGCGTCATGTCTTTATTTAGAACAAAATGACGCCAAGCTAGCCTGATAATGCTGATTAAAAGGCCTCAATCCTTATATGTTTGGAATAGAATTAATGCCATTGCTTTGTGACTAATAGGTGACAAATTAGGACAGAATCCTTCTGAAAATAAGTGTTTTTTGAGCGTTCATTACTCTAACAGGAAATAAAACTTAGAGAAACAAAAATATGGAGCTTCCCTGATTTTACAGTGCAACAGCCTATCAGTTGAGAGCTAGTTTCTCTATTGTTTGATTGTTTTGTTTGAAAAAAGTTAGTTGTCTCTTAGAACATATAGGGCTTGAACTTTTACTTTCCAAGCGAGTAGTTGCTGATTTGCTAAGAGACTTAAAAACAGAGTTTAGAGCACCAACCAACGCTAAGTTTAACTTTTGGCTTCTCATTTTGTCCTTTTTCTTTACTTGCTGTATTGCAAATCTGTTTAAACTTCTACATTCACCAGAGCAGCACTCTTTAAATACATCATTTTGGGTCTGATTGTTGACCTTATCATTAAAGAAGATAGATTTTGCACTGAAATTATTTATATGTTTAAAAGTTGATTCATGAAAATTGCAAGACAAATAATTGATTGGAAGTAACTATTTGAAGGTAAGTTTAGAACTAATAGTAAGTAACTAGTTGTAGGTATGCTAACTGGTTTGGACAGTTGAGACAATGTGGGAGCTCACACTGATGATAAAACTAAGCTACGGCTGATAACATTATTTTAAAACTAGCAATATTTTAATCCTGAAACCAATAAACTTCAATATAATTACGATTCACAATTAACATAAAATAGCAGCTATAAAATTGTGTTTAATATTAAATTTAAAACATGCTTGTTTATATTTGACTTGAGCTAACACTCATAATTAAAGTAAATAAAAATATTTGTGCGACTGAAATAGTGGAAGAAGAATGCAGTTTGTGAAGCCAGAATTTTAATGACAAAGTGAGTTGGTCAGCTTAAGTCAATTTTTTGTGACCAGTGCAAAAAGTGAATTTAAATTTTACAAATGCTCTGAGCAATTACACCTCATTTACAGATTTCACTGATTTTGGTTAACTTCAAGTAAGACTCAGAAAACATCTATTGTGAGCGTCTACTTCCATATATGGCAAGTGTGTTCAGAGTGAACCGAAAATAGGATAAATGGTTTGCGGATATGCAAATTTCCTGAAAGTTAGGATGCTTAATGCAAAAAAAAACCGTTTAAAAGGCTGAACAAAGTAATCTCTTAATAATGTATATTTTGTCACACCTTAAGCTATATCTCTTAAGCCTCTATAACATTGATCTTTGTTGTCACTTTTCTTGACTGTATTAGCAAAAAAGCACATGTTTTAGGATGTAGTGAGATAACCGGAATAGCAATGTAATAAACGGTCAAACAGATTTGAGATGTGATCTGAGTATTTCAGACAGTGAACATCTAAGAACACACTTAAATCATCAGGATTAGGTGCATTTATCCTCTGAACATAATCATATGTGCGTGTTTCATTTGGTTCAGTACGCATAAGCCTTTCAGTCAGCTAGTAGCATCTGAGGCTAGCATGAACAACTATATACTGAGTATTAGCACTGTATAAACAACAATACAAATGCACAGTTTCATGACAAAAAATGCTAATACATCTTTGCTGATTATGTCAGGGTATTATAGCCTATGGTGTTACTACATGCGATAATGAGATACATAGGATTACAATAATAAAAAAGAATCGATTTTACACAATTTATTTTTCGCTGATTATTTTTCTGCGAATGAATTTTTGCTCTGCACAGATTGATGTTTTTTGTTATTCTTATTGGCCCACAAAACAAGAAATTTCGGAATATCTGCAAGGATTAATCCCAAATTACTAAATTCACCGGCAATCAGATGTCGAACAGCGTAATAAAGTTTGTATTATCGTCAGCTTAAAATTTTAGAATAGTTTTGTATTTTAATGAAATCTATACATAACAATGAAGATACTAAATAAGATATACTTAATATTGCAGTATTTATTTTTTTTTGAATGCAAAAATAGTTCTCTTTATTTGGCGCTATGCTGAATAAGGTCAAAAGCGTTAGCAACAGTGAAATAGGGCCATAGCATTGCCTGCAAAGCATCGAGGTTACAGTGGTGGCGCCAAAATGTACAAACCCCATGAATATGTTATAGTAAATCAGTTCTATCGTAAAAAGTGTTATCAGTAAATACTTATAAAAAAATGTTTTTATGTACCTGTTTGAGTTGCATAAGTAAACAGTTTATTGTTTCTGTCTAATTTAGATAGCTTAGCAAATTGTGACAATATTACAATTTTTTGTTTTAGATCAAAAAATACATTGAAGAAAAATTTCCTCTTTTTAACCAACAAAAACGACAGCAAAAGCAAGGATGAAACAGAAAATAAAGCATGAGGGCAGTTAATGTTAATATCTGAGGCTGCTAGCTAATGATTCTGTACCAAAATCTAAAGAAAGTTTTACTCTGGAAAAATTTTGTGAAGATGCTTTTGTTTCAAACTGACAAAATGTATTGAAAATACACTTTTGAGGTTTTTTAAAATGCTGTGTTTTGCTTAAATACACACACACACACACTCGCGCACGCGCACATAAACACACACAAACACACACAAACACACATATTCTATCTCTATATTTTGTTGCCGATTGTTTTTGACAATGTCCGTTTTATGGTTTAGGCTTTGTCAATGACTTCCACACAGCTCTTGTTTTTGCCCTATTTTGCTAGCTGCTAAACATCTGGTAATCAAGGTTGACACACTAACGTTTTGTTAATCACAGGCTTGTGAGTGTACTAGTAGTTCAGTTTTTTCCAAAAATCAGAATTTCAAAATAACTGTCACAGAGTTTACCTACTTTTATAGCAAATTTTACAATCAACTTTGTCACTACTAATTGATTAGCACCCATAGACAGCAACCACAATTAGTCTTAGTTGCCTTGACTGTCTACAAAAAGAGATAGATAAAAATGATAGATAGAGAGAGGGAAGAGAGAGAATTAGAGAGAGAGGGGAGAGAGAGAAAGAGAGAAAGAGAGAGAGAAAGAGAGAGAGAGAGATAGAGAGAGAGAGGGAGAGGGAGAGGGAGAGAGAAAGAGAGCGAGGGAGGTATAGGGAAGAGAGAGAGAGAGAGAGAGAGAGAAAGAGAGGGAGAGAGAGGAAGAGACAAGAAGAGACAGGAAGAGAGAGGAAGAGAGAGGAAGAGAGAGGAAGAGAGAAGAAGAGACAGGAAGAGAGAGGAAGAGAGAGAGAGATAGAGAGATAGAGAGATAGAGAAATAGAGAAATAGAGAAATAGAGAAATAGAGATATAGAGAAATAGAGAAATGGAGAGATAGAAAAATGGAAAGATAGAGAAATTGAGAGGGGTAGAGAAAGAATGAGAAGCGATCAGCACCCTGAGGCGGTAGGGAGCCCAACTAGTAACTAAACAGATCCTACTGAGAGGTTCAACTAGTGTAGTGGCTCCATAATTACCAGACGTACAATGATTTTAGTTCTGAAGTGAATGCCTAACATTTCCATATCAAAGCAACAACCAAAAATGCACTTTTGCGCAAAAGGCAACAGCTATGATCAGAGTTTTTAAAATCCACAATGTTGTTCATTCAACTTGACAATAAGCATAACTCAAATAATAAGTTGTAAAGTCTAAATGCGGTAGAATATTAAATTTAACTAGCATGCAAAAATTCTATATTATTAAGGAATCCTAATAAAAATACACAACCTAACTTATAAAAAAGTTCAAATTTCATAACTAGAAAGTATTATGTTTCAGTCAAATTTATGGAAAGGTTTCCATTGAGAACTCCAGTATACCATTATGATAGACGTCTACTTCAATACAATGACCACAGTATTTACTATGATACATCTCGCAAGCAGGCTTTGTGGGTCTATGAAAAGTTGACAAAGTTCTCTGTAGAAGGTCAGCAAATTCAGTAGTTTTTCCAACCAAAAAGATAAACTGGCAAAGTTTTAATGAAATATTTAAAAAAAATCTTTATTCAGTTTTGGTAGAAAAATTGGTATTTTTAATTCTTCTAAACTGTTACTTCAGCCTTCTACCTAATTAGCCAATTACTAAAGAATGCTCTACTAGCATCAAACCATTGAACTAAAATCTTATACTTGGTATGTAGAAAGTTGGAAGTTGAAAGAAGAACTTACAGAATGTTTCTGTTGATTTTATCAGAAAGTAGAGATCCTTTTCAATCATTCGCAATAATTTTTGATGTTTGTGGTGCTCTGAATGCCAAGATATTTTATTGTTAAAATTATTAAAACTTGATCACGGTTAAAATGCTCAGAATGAAAATACGTGCAAATTAGTGCCACCGGTGGTTATAGCAGCAATAATTGATGTCATTTATTGCATTTAATTAGAAGCGCTACGCGTTTCTTTTCTATCAATCTCTTGACCATTTATAGACGTCATTATTGCAATTTTACTGGATCCGAATGTTCTAATTATCACCAAGTTATATCAATTTGAATTTTTGAACCATCTTCGCAATTAAATTGTAGTTCACCTCAAGCATTAAATGCAATTGCAAATGACAGTAAAGATACCTATATCTTCTGAATTATGTTTACTAACATTGTTTAACATTGTTAAAATACTAAACATTGTTTACACACACTTACGGTACTAAGTTTAAGGCCACAGTTTATTTACATAGACAAACCACTCTTTACAACAGAAAATTTAAAAAAAAACTCTGTAGCACTTTATGTTATTTACATGAACAAAAAAACGTTGCTGATTTTCTGAAGTCAAACCCACCAGGATCAATACAACCAAGTCTAACATAAGTTAACCCAGCTCAACTCTTTTAAAATGCCTTCTGATTTATCTTGAGTACAAACTATGACTTACCACTAATATATGTTAGTATGAACAAACATAGTTGTTTTAAAAGTAATCTATCTTTAGAATTAAAAACCTACATGTATACTATTAATTTTGAAGTAGATTATATAACAGTCGTTATACTTAGACAAATCAGTCAATAAGAATGGGTTAGTAACAATACTTTAAGCCAAAGTTGCAGGTATTGTGTGAAGTTCTCAACAAGTTAAAAATATTATTTTTTGCAGGAATATTATTCATATGTTCTTTTTTCATTTATTTATTCACGTATTATTTAGTTCTTATTTACTCTAATGACCAACTTGCTTTTTTATTTATTTAGCTTTATTTTGATTAAAGCGGCACTGCTATATAGCAGAACTAAATGCTTAATAAGTTCACACAATGAAATCTCACAAATTATTGTACTTTGTAATGGTAATTCGTGTACCTACGCTTTTTTAGCAAAATTTAAGAATAAATGAAAATACCGAAAAGATCCACAACTAGATTTTACAGAGCTGGCTTGGCTCTAAGACTATAGAGACTCTGAGTGGTCTAAAAGACACCTTGCAGCAGTTGCCAATCATAGATCAAACAAAGTATGTATTATAATACGTATGTTCCTAGCTAATCGTATTTGTAACTGGCAGATTACAAAAAAAACAAAGTTTTTGTCAGTGAAATTAGTTGATGAAATTGCACCCTAATTTACTGATGACGCTGTTTTCCAAAGGGTCACTTTATTATTTTACGAGCCTAGCATATTTGAGCCAGAATTTTCCGTCAGACCTTGAAATCTATGCAAAATTACGAGGATATAGCTACATGAACTTTATGAAACATTAAATATGAACTTCAACAAAACTTATTGTGGATATTAAGAGAAAGCATTTTTCTGTCATTTGAGATTGTTTGTAATGTTTGATGTGATCTGATTACTTAAATGTTTCAAGATAAAAATCAATAAAATTGGATCATGATTTGAACTTTCAGATAATGAAAAAATATGATTATGACATCGACATGTACATGTATAGTCACAAAAAGACAGAAACAATAGAGAAACAAAACGCTGCAACTTGAAAACAATTGCCTACATAATATGTAATATAGTGAATATTAGTACATAATATTATACTATGCAGCGTTAAAAACTAGTGACGTTACTTTGTGTGTATTTTTGTCCGAGCTTTTCGAGCGCTATCAAGTTTTGGGGAATAATAATAATAACAATAATCATAGTTCATAATGGAAAATAATGGCAGTCATATCATCACAAAACTTAAAAATAGTTGCAAATGATACAAAAAATACCGGGAATTTTAGATAAAATACAAAAAGGTTTGCAAGTTAATCTTTAAAGCTTTGCAAGTGAATATGAAAAGTCTGGCAATATATTGATTTAAAACGTAATAGTAATAGAATTTTTTGCCATAATGAGAGCTGTGTCTGTCCTTTATCTGGCCAAATATTTGGTTAAATTTTGGAAAGAATATCTCTTTGCATGTGATACAAATTAAGGTGTTTGGCTAAACAGTTTGACACACTAACATATGCACTACTTGAATATTTCAGCACATTATTGAATAATTTCACATATAGTTACCAACAATTTCTACTGGTGTACCGAACTGCTACGGTATCGGTATATATTAGTTAGGTTAACTTAAAGTTTGCTTGAGTGTTTAGGTGTTTTTATCACTTGCTGATGAAACATACACTTCAGCTGTCTACACCTTCTTTTAGTAACCTTTCCATCGAAACCTATTTTCACTTATGTAAAAGTAGTTTTTTAATGGCGAACTTAGAGTAAATTTTTTAACAGTAAACTTATGTTTTATTGAGCTACGAATTCTGCTGAATATACTTTTAGAAGTTGAGAATATGAAGCAGCAAGTACCGTAACAACATAGGGCTGTAACAGCCCTAATGTTTAAAATGCTGTAAGTGGCAGCATTTATTCATTCTATTGCTTTGCTGCTACTAGCTTTGTATTATAACAATTAGTACCCTTATAGGCTAGAGTGCCATGAACAGTTTACTGGGTTTCTATGTTTTGAATAGATTCAGATTTTTTTCAATTTCGAACCCTAGAAATGATAAAATCTGAACAGATTTCAAAGCATTTTGCTTTACAAACTTTGTGCAAAGGCCTTCACTGTGAGACTAGTATTTGACAACACAGAAGTGCTCACTGCAGATAAATTAAAATATGTAATCGGTTAAACTCTCACAGATAGGAGTGAAAAAAGTCAGCACATTTCATCACCCTACCAACTACTATAACCAGCCATAGGTTACTCAATGGCGAGGTAGTTGATGATAATTACCATTTTATTTATTTTCATTGTCTTATTCATTAAATAAGTGAGCCTACCAATTGTACAGATTCACACTAAACTGGTGCCAAACCCTTTCTAGGCTTAGCTCTTCTAGCATAGAGATAGTATTTTTACTACATAAAGACTATTGTCGTTCCCGCAACTTTTGAAGTAATACCTGTGTAGCAAGTAATAGTTTTCAAACTTTCAGCCATGGTTTTAAGCATATAGATGAACACAGCTTTTAATGTAGCAAAAACAGCCATGTATTGAGCTTGAATATGAAAAACTTCGGTATCTAAACTCAGATTAAAATGAATGGAGTAAACTCAACTTAGTGTGTTTAAGTTAAAATCTATTATCATTAGTTTAGTGATTGGACCTTTAAAACTTAATGTGAGTAAAGCTAAGTAGTTTGCTAAAATTTCAGATTGTCAGAAAGCAGGTCGACTACCTTACAGATGTCATGCCACACAACTTTTTTTAAAGCCAGGGCTTATGGCAACGTTTAGAACATTATTGCGGAAGACAGACTAACCAGTTTAAACTAGTTGATGTGGTCACTGGACCTCTGTACAGAGCCACTAAAGATACTGATGATACTTACACCTGCCAGCACAGAGCAGGCTGAGTGTACAACCTTCTATAGTTTACAACACTGACAGAACTTGAAGAATTCTTAGATTTTGTAAACTTCTTCATCTTTATATACTTTGTTAATGATAAACAAAACTATGTAGACATATGTATTTTATAGACATAGACATTTAGATAAAAACCTTATACATTATGCATAAAGGCTTTTTTAGCTTCATTAAGCAACTCAGTGTTTATGCTATAAAAGGTAAAAACAACATCGATCTTATTGAGTTCACTTCAAAAACATACAAATAAAAAAGTTATTTGCTGACTCTGAGCTTTTGCGCTTTACTGTACAATTTAAGACATATTATTCTTAAGTTACACAAAGTCTCTGAAATGACAGCTTAGACAATTTAGTGTAAAAATGTTGTTATTGAAAGCATAATTGTGTTATCAGCAACAGCCCACCAGATACGTCTTCACCAAATCGTTGCACATTTTCTATTCCACTTGATGAACTTCAGGAAAATATTAGTTTCACTTTTTTTCCAAATTTGAAGGATGACGGGTCAAAGTCATGATAACCTACTGAAAAGTGGAAGTTGGTCGAGTCATTGCATAATCGATTGTTATTTATAGAGCAAGCATATGAATATGGTTTAAACAAGCTGACAATGGAACCAGACACTCAACCTATTGATTTGTCATGCATAACCAGCTGCTGATAATTTGTTTTCCTTTATATTTTACTTGTTATTCGATATAAATAAAGCAAATGATAGTATACAAAACTAAACATGAAAAAAGTTACACAGTTGAATTCCATCATGGATATAGCACTACCACTCATTTGCAATGAAAAATCAATAAAACCTATTGAAAAGTTTTTTAGTTGCTAGTTTAAAAAATACAATATTAGAAAGTTCAATAACCAAAATAATCTTTATGAGCATATTTCGGATACAAACCGAATTGAAACATGCTCAACTTTTTACTCACAATTGTAGCAAAAAGTGATGAAAAAGTAGTCGAGCTCATTCTGCAGCATTTTTGGTAAAAGCTGTTGTAAAATTTTATGCTGAATAAGTACTGATTAAAACGTTTTCTTTTCATGGCTCAAAAGTTATTATAACTTAGCCTATATGCGCATTGGTCAATTATTGAGTTTTCCATGTTTTAGCTAACATCAGGACCTTCTAGATAATACCCTAATACATCTAGGTATTTAAAGATTTATCATGCCCTAGTGAAAAAGTTAATTTGTTAATGGTAAATTATGGAGCTTAGAACTTTAGTCCAATGGTTTTTTTAAACAATTTCTTATTTATTTAAATGCAATGCCACTAATCTATATTTTACGTAACCATGAGCTGTAAAAATTTCATCTTCTACTTTAGAAAAACAACCCAAGCACTTATTTTCACACTGCCATAATTTGAAACTGATTGCCTTGGTATTGTTTGAGTTAAAACATTTGGTTGGTTGCAGCGTTAACAGAAAAAAAGTGCTATCTTTTGTGGCCTTTCCCTTTTCAAAAATAACAAAAGTGTTAAAAGCCCTCTCACTTCCTGATTTATTGCTGAAAGCTATCACAAGCATACTCTGATGAGATAGATAGAAACAATAAATTGGCATGCGCTGCAGGTGGTTTGAATATAAAGGGCGTCTGAGATAGGCATGTGCTATGAGTCATGATGACAGCTCAACCACTTCCTATCAATAATTAAAACCTTATTATAATATTTTGCTAACTGCTTGAAGGATTGCACAACCTTAACCTTTCACGGTGCGGTATCCTATTTATATTTGACCTAGAAACTTTATTGACGGGTAGTGAGAAACCTCACTACCTTTTTAAACAATAAAGTATAAAAGGTTTTTTAAGTCAAGCACTGAACTAAAAACTAGAAATTAAGAGAGACCACCGTTTTGAAAGTTGGAAACCCTTAAATGCTAGACTAGAATTATGCCAGTAAGCATAAATGTCACAAGTCTCAGAATTAGGCATGACCATGGGTACTACTCATCTCCATAAGGCTTGAAACAATATTTTAAACTAATGTACAATATTAGGACCTAATGCTTTTTTAATTTTGAAGGTTTGTAATGTTTTCAAGTTTTTCTTTCAATATTTTATTGGAATTAATGTCAATTTAATTTTACGATGAGTAATTTCAAAATTCAGAGCTCAAAAATAATCTGTCACAACCTAAATTTAACTGCTGAGTGACATTTTGCTTTTTCTAGATACTAAAATGTGATGTGGCAAGCATAGTCCCCTTATGAATTTAACCATGAATAAATTATAAATCATCAAGAAGAAGACGATTATTAAAAGGTTTCTAATTTGAAAAAATTTCAGTTCTAGCTCTCTTAAGTTAGATTTGCATCTTTAGAGCTTGCGCTTAGACAGCAGTCTTTGACGGGCATAACATTGTGTTATGCCCAACAACCTGCTGTTTAACTTTCGAATAGTTCGTTAAAACTAAAGATGTGTTTACATCAGAGTGTTTTGTCGGTCTTGTTTCAAAGCTGTTCAAGTCAATTCGGTATAAAACCATAATTGGTTGTACAGTCACTTTGTCTCAGTTAGTCACACAAGCTCAGTGACTTGCTGCATACTATGTTTGTACAGCATCGATGGATTGCAGCAAGAAATTAACCAACCATATACGGCGATAGCTCTACAAATACAAGCATAAAACAATGGCAGTGTATCTGGTTCTACCAAAGGATCAATTAAAATGGCATTAAACTCGATAGATACTGAGAACCAAATACTTATTTGCAGCTACAATTTTTTATGTTGAGTCACACCCATTGAGATATTTTGCCCTGTTCATTCATTGAGCAAACTTACATTAGACGAACTACATTATTACTATTAATGCTTAATACTATAAGAATTACCATGTATGTATGTAAGATGCAGCGGTGGAAACGCAAATGTCAAAATGGAATGAATATTGACGATGTGTTTAACCGGTTGACTAATTTTGTATAGTCAGAGTTTGAGTTGGTTCAATGTGAAGTCTTTGAAAAAACGCATTTCTAATCATGAGCAGAAAAAAGCTATTCTAACTCCAAATCTCTTGCTGAGAAGCAACTCTGATCAAATCATCTGGTGTAAACACACCTTAACGTTTACTTTATTTTGTGGCATGTTTTCCAATCATATCTACCCAGCTAGGGCTCACAGCAGCTCTAAGAGATTGCATATCAGGGAAGAGCTAGCTACCAAAACTCCTAACTAAAGCTGTTCATCACCCTTGAAGGGAATTCCCCCTTGTAATACTGAACATCTTTCACACTTGCGCTACCAGCCAGACTGTGGTTTATCTCATTATTTCTGCATTCAATTACTACTGAATGTTGCAGGCAAAGCGAGTAGGAGGCTGAATATGGAATGTACTTCGGGCTTTTTGCATCACCTTTTACAGGCTGGCATCTTTTGTCAGCAAGAGTAACCAGTTTTCATAGGTCAATAAAACTCAGTACGTTATGAGAGATTATATATCTTATTGCATCAGCAGGCTGTTGCAAGGATTGATTGAATTTTCTAACTTTAACTCCCCTTCATCTGATAGCTTCAACGTTGAAGTGACTATTTAGAGCATACAGTACTATGACAAGTAAATTATTGCGTCATGTCTCTTTCCTATTTGAACAAAGGCACCATGTGACATACATGTAAAAAAGTTTACATATTGTTCGTAACACCGCATGTGTGCAGAGAAATGTTTCTTTTAAAATATGATGATTTCTCTTTTTTGATAAAAGGCAGCTGATGACATAAATGTACAAAATTTTACATATTGTATGTAATACTGTATGTTTGCAGATAGACTTTTGCTCCAAAAGTATATGACCTTGATACTCAATAAACGTGAGAAAATATCAATTTCCTGTCAAGATCTGTCTTTAATTCTTAATTATTTTTGACAAAACAATTATAAAATTAGAGTGTCATTCCAACTGGCTTTTTATGTATTACTGCCTTATGAAATATAAGCAACATCAAGTATATAAAGTATGAAATATATCGAACTTTACAATTGAATAACAAATCATTAATATAATGAGAACAGTGTCTGTCTGTTTTCCTACCCTGGCAAGAGTAAAATATTGAGATAAAATGTTACTAAATTATAAGTAGGTACATTGACAGATATAATATACTTTTGTCGTTTTGTGATGTACAGTAAGCTCTCTTAGTATGTTTAGCCTTAAAACACTTCCCACTTACAAAACAACTGTTGTATGGGAGCATTATCATAAATTCTCTAGATCTAAAGATAGCTATTACAGGATTATTTTTTGAAGCAAAGAGTTTCTGGAAATGAAAACAATAGCGATGAGCTAAGATATTTTGTGACACTTTCAAAGTAACAACAAATACTAAACTGCTTACATGACAATTGCTGTGCACTAATCTCAATCTTGATTTCGTTTTTCACAAAACAAAATTGACTAAAGGTTCTTTGTGTTTGGTAAAAAAGGGTTATAGGTAATTAACTTTTGTACCAAAATTATTACTTTTTCCTATGTGTTAGTAAAAGCATAAAAAAACTTTGACCCACTTTTTAACAGTAGATGACTGCACAATATGGCTGACTGTACAATACCCTAGAATGTTTCTAATGGGCAGCAATTATAGTCAACTCCTTTATTAGCAAACCTGTTTCAAATCGATTGTTGTTGACCTTTAACTCTTTTACTACAAATGTAAACACTTTCCATTTGTGTGCTCAAAACAAATCAGACAGTTTCGGGATATGTTAGGCCTCTTAAAAATTAAAAAAATTAACATTAAAATCAAAATTAAAGTCAAGAAATTAAAATGGAAAAAGCTTAGGCATTGCAGCACGTTCCAGGATGTGTGCACTCAGTCGTGAAAAGGTCAATATTTATGACTTTTTTGAACTTAGCTAACGGCTTGGCATTAAACCAATAACTGGCTTTGCTTAGGCAGACTCAAATAATTAATGCCATTAGTGTCAACAGCATTGCGTCAGGTTTGATAAATGAATTGAATTATAGACGGTGATTAATTGTTCACTTCATGTATTTACTGTGAAGAGTTTAACAGACACCCTTAAAGATCAGCTTACATAAAGTTTTAGTCTACTTTATCTGAAAGTATCAGTATTTTTATCCTTTGCGATTGTTTTTGATGTTTAGCAACTATCGATATTATTTTCAGGTATTTCCTTCTGAGTATTTTAATGGCAATCAGAAATTGTCGATTTTAATCTTGCTACATCCTGGCATTCAGGTCACCTCAAGCATAAAAAATAATAGCAAATGATAAAAAACGGCACTTTCTGAGAAAAATCTGTTAAAATTTTGCGCAAATCTATCTTTGAAATTGCAGATATTTAAATTTTATGGAGCATTTATTTTATCTATAAAATTATTTGCATCAGATCATTAGTAAAAAACTAACAGAAAAAACAGCTTTGTTTAATGTCTAGGCCCTGCTGCACAACCAAGCAAAATTGATGTTGCCTCTCATTTAAAACCGGTATGGAATTGTATGCAAGCCAGTCATTTCGACCTAATTTCTTTGCGTCTTAAAGCACATAAATTACATAATTTTGTATTGTATATTTCAATACATCATAGTCTTGGCTTTCAAATGAGCTATTGTTTGCCACGGTGAGACAGACATCGGTTGGTGTTTATAGGATTTCCCCATAGCTCTACTGCAAAAAAGTTTACTGGCATAGTCTCGAAAATTGTGACGTCACAATTTTCATATTTGTTGTTGTGTGCTCTTACAGCTTATTTATCAACTACGATAATGACAATAATGATGTAATGACGGCGTTAGCATGATCGCGGGCATTGTTGATTATCTAGAATCTTAGTTTATTGTTTGCGCTCTCCGGGTTTAACAGCACCGATTGTCACAGAAAAACGCAGCCTCAATGGCAGCGAAAGGGATCGACGACTTAAGACTAAATGAGAATTATGACATCACATTTTGAGTACCTGAACCGAGCGTTTTTTTGCAGGACGTACTTTTGACACCCTGGCTTTTAGAGTTTTATTATTCTTTGTGTATGGAGTATAGGCTCATTCGAAAGCCAAGACTCTGATGTATTGAAATATATAATAAAAAAATTATGTAATTCATGTGCTTTAACATTCTAGACAATTTTCTAAAACAATCACCATACAAACCACTTAAAGGCCCTATTCACGTCGGTCCCAGTCAAATCTTTATCGCCGATTGGATAAAACAACTAGTTAAGATTGGATGTTTTTTTTCCGGTCACCAGTTGTGGATTTTACCAAAAAAATGAATCTGATTTGGTCTCAAGTCAAGTCTTAGCGACCATGAATCAACACCTGTTCTCTCTATTTTAAATCATCAACCTAAATACAATATTCGGAATCTTCTAACCAATAGTTATCTCTAATGTTGGGACTTCCTGCATATTTACAGTTAGTTTCATAATCGTATTCAACTGGGAGAATACACACTAAAAATTCTAAGCTTCCATCCCTCAGCACAGAAAAGCTTCATCTCTCTTTTCCCTCACCTAATCAATTGCTCATTTATACAATGAACTGATTATGGGGTTTTAATTATCTTGTACTGATTTTCATTGCATATCTTTCTAGGCTGTGATTTATGTCCCACTAAATAAAAACGTCTGTACGCAATCTTGCACTTTCAACAATTACATTAATTCAAAAACCTTGCTATAATTCTTTTCTCGAATTACTCACGCTTAGCTATATCATTCTAAAAGTACAAAATTACCAATTAAATTATCTTAGAGAAATATTAGGTTGCTGCAAAACCAGACATTAAGCTCTTTGTTAGCAGATTCTTTGAGTGAATATCTGTCTTGTGGACTTGAAACTCCACAAGTAGCTCATGTCACAAAATCACAACTGCTGGAAAACTTAACAAAATAGCCATTGAGAAGCAGTCAGATTTATTTGTATAGAAGAGTCAAAGTTAATGACGTGATGTAAGAAGGGTAAATAAGGTGTGAAGTTGATCAGAGATCCAAATAAGCTGGGTTGTTGGCACCTCTTATTTTACAATTCTGCTATGTAGAAAGGCGTCTTTACCTTATTACAAAGTCTGCAAGTCCAAATACATCTTTAGGTAATCAAAGTTGTTTTAGTCTGCTCAGTGGGCCACATTTTGATCTAGGAGTAAATGAAAAATGGTTTCGAAAAGCACATTTCCCTTGTTGTAAAAGTCTGCAAATCGAAATACATCTACATGTATGTTTGTGGTAATCAAAATACTTCTACTCCGCTTCTTGGGCAATACTTTGAGCTTAGAGCAAATGAAGAATAGTTGCACAACACCCTTTTTAGAAGGATGGTTCTATATTTTGTCGGCCTTTTCACAAGTACATAGTTGATTTTTCCGTGGTTGGATCATGTTGGATAAAAGAACAAAATGCTTCCTGAAAATAATCTTGAAATTGTGTCTTCAATGGCCCTCATTGAACTAGCATTAGTTTAAATGGCAAAACGCAATCTTTACTGTGATAAGAGACATGTTAATAAGCTCAAAGCAATGATTGATTTAAAAAAAATTCCAATGTTGGGGGTTCAAACTCCGGAATTTCAGCATGGTGGATCAAAACTAAGAATTGAAAAATTTCAGAATTGTTGCAGCACTATTATTCCTGATAAACTCTCAAGGTGCACTAAACGGCCAGGGTGCTAACCTTCACTTTAATAAGTGCACTGTCCATTTGTCTGTCTGTTTGTCTGTCTGTTTAAATCAAGAATTAAAGGTTCAAGTAAAAAACTACTTCATGTAGATTTTGAACTTTTGAAATTCGCCTTAGCAGCCGACACCTTACCACCTAAAATAATCGTTTGAATTACTGCAGGTTAGAATTATTGTTCACATACTTATTATCTTTGGTTGATCAGCACACCTGATGATTTCTCACAGAACATTAGATTGCCAGGGTACTAATTTACTATAAAATACTAAAAAAATGATCAGCATTTGAGTTTAGCTAAGGAGTTCCTGAAGCATCAACTTTGAATTAGCTGTCTTGCTTTTTATTGTAGACAGGTAAACCTTGTTATGGCAGATGTGGAAAATAGCCGTAAAGTTAGGTGTCTTTTCTGATTTTCTGCACTTCAATCTCAAAGAAATGACTAAAATGCCTGTTCTAACTTAAATCTTCTCATTACCTTAAAGATCTGACATAATTTTAAACGTTTCAAATGAAATTTGAGTATGCCAGACTTTACGAATAACTTACTTAAACAGATGGAAATTGGAATATGTGAAGTTCTCTGCTAAAGAACTATTAGTTCATTATTTCAAGTAAGTTTTAAATTGACAAAACTACTGACAAGATGTATGTTGATTTAGTTGATAAACGCTTTTTAACAGCTAATAATTGCTGGAATGCATGTGTGGTCCCAATTCAGGTATCTTACATTGAAGTAGCAGTTTGCTTCTTTTTCTGTTCTTCACAAATGTTATTTCAAAGTTTTCAATAAATACAGCACAAGTTAGAAATTTCAACTCTCAAAACCCACTAATTATATCAAACGTGAACACAAAGTGTTTTAACAAAAAATTTAAATATAAGCAATATCTGACAACTCCTAAAAATATGATAAAACTTTTAATTACTGGGGAATCCCAGAAAGAAAGGAAAAGGTGCTACAAATTATCAAGTTCCGCTTGGCGAACTTGCTCAAAATTTCCTAATGGAATGGCATCTACAGATGGAATTTCCAGCACAAAGTACTCTTAGATACAAACCAAGTACTATAAAAGAGATACAATTTTGTGAGAAAGCCACAAAACCTTTTAACCTCATTGAGTATACATGTACAAACTGCTTTTGGCAAGACTGAACAAAGATGAAATCTTTACACAGCGCTGGATTCACTCTGGTTCTGGTAGGTCAAGTATACTCATAAATGACATGTACTGGCTTATATATTGTGTGTGTGATGCTAACAGGGATGCTAATACATATTTACAAAAATGTATATCTTAGTGAAAATTATTCAGGATTTTATATATATGGACTGTTTTACTTAGAAAACCAAACATGATTTTTTTGACTGGCAAAGTTGTTAGTGTCAATACTTTTCATGCCATTTAATTTGATATTAATGAACACTATACTAATATTTGAGAACAGTAAAGCTATTATTGTTGCATGACATAGAAAGCCAATTTTGGGGAACAAGTTGTAATACTTCATAGTCATTACAAACAAAAAACTACATTAAGTTTATAAAGCAAACTCTAAACCGAAAACTAAAGCTGTAAGGTATTTAGAAAACCTGAAAAATTATACTAGGCTGAATTTCAGCAAAAAACACCCATGTATTTACTGTAGATGATAGTACCTTAGATGTCTAACATTATTTGAAATATTAGCAAATAAAATTAAATAAAGGTCTAACATATACTGTTTAATTTACCTTGTTGCTTAGAGAATAGATAATGGGTCAAAATAGTTAAAGCAGCAAACAATGGTACTTTAAAACACTTGTTAGGCATTGTATGAAATTTGTTCATACCACGTCAGCATAATTGAGTTGAAAACCAGTAACTGTCAAGTAAAAAAAATGATGGAAACCTAAAAAGTTATTCAAACCTTTAATTAGCGTTAAATAAACAATTAACATAGTTAAAGTGATTGAGAAAATTTGTTTGGAAAAAAGCAAATAATATTAACACATAGTGTTGCTCTGTTTGTTTACATCTTTCCTGAATTGTCATTTTGTTGTTAACTATCTCCAGTTTTTGGTGGAAACTCTATCTGTGATTGGTGGAATATCTGTGTACAGTGACTGCTATTCGCTAACTACATTTGACTATCAGAGCTTTCAAATTACTTCTACTGGAGATATCGTTAGAAGAGGATCACTCAGTGCTAGATTTGGTAAGTAGAATATGACAAATAAACTAGGATAAGTAGTAATGTCAGGAGTGACAACACTAGTTGTAAAGGTTTATATCATTGTTAAGTTTAGTAATAACCACCTTAGCATCAATAACTAACTTTTGAAATAAACATTTCCTGTTATACTTTTAGAAACGTTCTGTAAGATTTGCCATATATGGTGTACCAAATTTTTTTATGGCAATGATAGTAGTTATCTGCCAGGAAGTACTAAATTTTCTAGACATATTAAATTAATTCAACGAGTTTTAAATAGACTTAAAATCTTTGACTTACACAATTATTAGTCCCATTTAATTTTCAAATTAATGAAAATTTACATATGCTATAGTAAAATAAAATATTACTTTATACAAACTGGTTTATGTAACATATTGTAATGCAATATAATAAATTGCAACCTAAATTATCAAAAAAATGACTTCATACAGCACAGTATCATATAATACTATTTGCTAAAATGAAATAGTAAGATGACTTTATTGCACTACATTATTGTATAACTTGTAGTCATGTATTACATTGCATTACATGCTACAAAATGACTTTGCACTTCACATTTGGCACTTTTTGCTAATTTCTGCTATATAGAGCCATTTACGTGCACATTGTGGCATTTGTTACAAGTTGCATATTTAATAGTAAGGCATCAACTTGAAACAGTTTTTATGGTATACCATATTAAATAACATTTGTTATCCATCATTTTGTGAGACCTGATCTATAAGAAGTTTAACCGTTTGCATAATTTTGCAGATTTTGTGATGAAAGCAGTCAACACCTCTCTCTACAGCAACAATCCTGAGCATTTGTTTGTATGGACCATCATTTCTCCTGACTACATATCAGCTGCTAGTCGTATTTCACCTGCAAGCAATAAGCTTTACTTGTCATCTGAATGTAACCAGCCCTTGACAGTCATGACGGTTAGACACTACTTTTTCAATATTCATTTTATATTCTTTTTATACTAGCTATTTAAAAATAATCTTAGAATTATTTATAAAGGACTAACTGGATGAATTTAACTTCTGAAGGATGTAACTATAAAATCTGTGATAAAAAGATTATAGATGGTAACTATAATTAAAATATATAATATTAATATACCTATCCAAGTTTTTTAAGAGCCTTCATGTCAAGTGATAAAGTGTACAAACATTTGCTGTTAGAATAAAAGTAACATATTAAATGATTTGTAGGTTAGCAATAGCGCCAGTGAGATTCCAACAAATGGACACTTTCTCAGACATAATGCTAGCAACACAGAAACGTTCAGGTAAACAGGCTATCTGTAAAAGTAAAGTGGCATGGCACTTGCTCACTACGAAAAATAACCTTAACTTCGCAATGAACTACAAATAATTGCACATTTTATATGACAAATGTTTGTACTGCCTTTTTGGTGATGTGACTAATTCACATCGTTAAAGCAATTTTCAAAAAACTTAAAACTGAGTTGGAAAGCATTTTTCTGATAACTACAAAATTTAGATTTTCAAATGCTTTGCTATAAAAACATCATCATACAATCAACAAGCTATACATTCAATTTGCTTACTATCAAACAATGATTACAGTCAATATCTTGTCTTTGAATATTTCTCTTTACCAATCAAACACCAATCATATGCATGTATCGGTGAGTTTTAGCACTTGTGTTGTTTTTAAATTGTATCTGTTATGTAGGTATGCTTTGAAGGGACCCTCGCTATGCTATGTTAAGATACTAAAAAATGGAAATGTTCGGGCAGTGAGAGTTACCCAACCTCTGAGAACACAACTCTACAGATTCCCTGTGTATAATGCTGAATATGACCTAAGGTTAAAGGTAAAACAACAATAAATAAAAGCATGTTTTACTCAGCTTCCAGTTTTTCAATTTTCACTTTATTCTACAAATTAAATAAAAACAAATTTTATTTTTCCTTAAAATTTAAACAAAGAAAGTACTGCTGATTGTAATTTTTAAAATAGCAATACGTTGCTAGCTTGTTTTGCTTCATGACAACCAGACTACAGAATGACTAATGAAGGTCATTGTTCTATGCACACAGCATAATATAATACATGACTATCTAGCGGTCTCACTACTTGTGGATAACCTCAGTGAAGCCTGTCATATTTTACACAGCAGACCGCTTCTCTGTGTGTTCTTATCTACCCTATCTACTTTACACAACAACTTGCTAAAATCTGAAAAGTATTAAAAAACTTTTTACCACATTTGTGATAAAAAAGACTGCAAAAAAAAATTCAAAAAGTACCTGCTGCTTCGGCATTAGTAACACATAATGAGATGCAACCAAGTCTCAGTTTTATAACAGAAGTTTGTAACCACAAGTAGGACCTTGGTATGGGGAGACCAAAAATGTAGAAGCTGTTCATAAAAATGTGCAACTAGAAAGGTTTAACTTTTTTAACAGTGGAAAAACTCGGGAGGTAAACATTGTTGTTATTGCCTCATTATTGTGTTCACATTTAGTACCTCCTTTTCTAAATTATTATGTAATTCTAGATTTTTTTAGATTGAGGTTTTCTAACTTCTCCACATTTAGTCTCAAGCAGATCTGTCTTTATCATTTTTTATGGCTAGCCACTTCATGATTATTTTAGAGCTTGATTTAAGTTGAATGCCTCAGACGCAATGACTCATAGTTATTCATATTGGAATTATTTAAATATGTGTATTATGTCATTTTTTTACTTTTCATGTATATTTCAGGTTGTATCCTGTCAATAAGTTCACACCTTTGCCTCAAATAGTTGTTCATCTGATGACCGAATCAAAAATAAGAGAAGGCAACAGGAGTGAACAACTCAAATATATGCTGATATCTTTAAAAGTATTATTCAGGAAATTATGTCATCTTTATGTAGAGTTTATGGTTTAGCATAATGTTTTATTTGTTACATTTTATACTTTTTAAAGCAATCTCAAGTCATTCATGTGTCTTTTGAAAAATAATACTATACTTTGCCTTATGAGCTTTTTTGAGAGTCTCTTGGCCCTCTACATATATGGAAAAAATATTAAGCTGAAAGTCTCACCCAGTTAGTTTGAGTTTAATTTGCCATTACAAATATATGAACTGAATATAAATACATAAATATATATAAATTTAATTTGACTTATTCCCTTCTTTTTTCAACTATTGTTGCTAAAATCTTCTCATATTCAAACAAAAACTAAAATAACCTTGTTGCTGTTATCATAACAAACAACATTTATGTAATATAGATATAGTGGAAAACTTGATAGAATGCAAATATTTTATCTTTCGATGCGCATCAATACAACTCTGCAATCAAGTTACCACTACTACAATTGTTTGGTTAGAGTAATGAGAAGGTGCATGCTGAGTATAATAATACAATGTGACAACATAAATACTATAAATATCAAACAACTGTATTTTAATTATTTTCATATCTATAATAAGTAATTTTCAAATGCTAGCAATAACTAGTATAAAAATATTGGGGAATGAATTTAGATGATTAATTAGGAGTTGTCCAATCTGTGAATTTTTATTCAAAGAAATTACAGCTCCAAGCTTGTTACTGGTTTAAAAGGAAATATTTCAGTACCTCACCTTAATATACAAAGTTATTTTATTTTGAGACAAAAACTCATGTGTCAATTCACTCATGCCTGAAAAATAAACTTTTTGCATGGAATATCTATATAAATGCAAATTATCTATCTTCCTTTCTGATAAAACCTAAAAAACAGGATACTACATAGGAGAAGCAAATTTCCAAATGCTCTAATTCATTACCTACGCTTGCAAAGTAACTAATACTTATTTATTAGTTATGAAATGTTTATATGTGAAATTATCATGTACAGTAATGCATGGATTTTTGCAGACAGTTGCATCTCATAGCAGTAATTACATTTTTGTGACACAACTTAACTTAGCATAAAACTTTAAATTTAAAATAAGTTAGCTTAGCTTAATATATACAGCTACAAACACTTACATGTAGCTTCAGATAGCTTACACACGCCCACCCATCCACCTACCTACCCACCCATCCACCCATCTACCCACTCACCCACCCACTCACACACTCACCCACACACTCACCCACTTACCCACACTAACACACGCCCACACCAGACACACAGACTTAAAATAATGTTTAATCTTAGATTACACTAAACATAATCCTAACTTCAATTTTATTGTCATTTTTTAAATTTGTTCTTTAGGTCTGGCTCTTTTCTTTCTCCCTTTTTGACTCAAATTCACCTTCACCTTTGACCAGCATTTTTAAAAAGTAGCTATATAAAAAAAAAATTAGAAGATCTCTAGCTAGCCAATGTTTGTACTCAAGTTGCAGGAAGAGCATGAGATCCTTGTAGTTTTTGGTCATTTATTGTACACAGAGTTGGTAAAAAACATTCAGACAGCATAAATTTATGCTCAAAAGGGTGGCCCTTGAGAATTCCAAAAGGTCGACATGAATTTGTTGACCATTTATGTCACTAATTAAGCACGAGATTCGACAATTTGTAATTATTTGAAACAGTCACTGCCCTCAACATATAAGTTTATACAATGAAAATTAATATACAAGACAATCATATACATGTACAGAAAAATCAATAATACATACACATCTAATGATATACATCATCATGCAAATGAAACAGGTATGAATGTATTGCCTTTTAATATTTTTACACTAGTTTACAGAAAAACTGAAGGTTTCGATGAAAAATTCAAATTCTACTAAGTACACTAAAACAAAAAAATATTTAATCTAAATAACCCAAAATATCTCATGTTAGAAATTTGTTTAAAGTTTGAAAGTTTGTTATAAAATACAATGTTGCCATCCTTTGCATGTCAATTTTGTAGTTTTTTACTGATCTTTACTGATTCCGTTTTGGTAGACATATTAATCAGCAACATACTGAAAGTTTAATATCGTTGCATCATCACTGCATTTTGAGTAAGATGAATAATTGACTCCATTCCATTTTGCAAGAAATTGGTACAATTCACTAAATAGTTTTATTTGTTGAGGTGTAATTAGGTGGGATCTTTGTGACACTGCTAAAAATTTAAACACAAGTGGAAACAAATGACAAAATAACTTGAGTTTATTAGAAATCACTTTATTCTAACTGATTGACACAAAAACACGGTAATTATACATATCATTAGTCAATAGTATTCAACAACACTCTTTGGCCAAAAAAATTCATTACTTGAAGAAACTAGATTCAGCACATCATTTCCAATACTGTAATTAAGGTGATCAAAGTAACCAAACATTATTTATTCAAATATTCAAATAAATATCCATCTATTTCAGGTTCTGTGTTGATGTTTCTAAACTTAATAATTATCTTTAGGATAATACTGAGTAGGGGTACATCATAATGTATGTTACTCGTAAGTAACTGCAGAATACAGTTCACTCTCGCTTTGTGTTGTTGATTCTTGCTGTTTCAGATTTTACTTACCTAGAATTTAAATTGTACGGACATTGTCCAGAGTCTAGAAATTGTTCTGATATAGCTGTATCTACCAGGGTAATGACAAATGAATATCTAAAATGAGATGTATAAGATGACAAATAAACTCTCGAAAAATTATGCATAAAAAATCAATAAACAGCAAACGCAGATGAAGCTTTAA
The DNA here is from genome assembly GCF_963576615.1 of Watersipora subatra. Taxonomy (NCBI): domain Eukaryota; kingdom Metazoa; phylum Bryozoa; class Gymnolaemata; order Cheilostomatida; family Watersiporidae; genus Watersipora; species Watersipora subatra. The sequence goes on from NC_088715.1 coordinate 25,958,732, forward strand.
TTTTTATTGATCACTCTAGTTTCTTTCATCATGAACATACATTAACTTTTTGTTTCTCAGAAAAGTTGGTAACCAGACAATAGATTTTTTAAAATATTTGCTTAAAAACTTTAAACAACAATAAATACTTGCAATACAACAGGCTAACATTTTGCAACCCTATTGGTGAGCTTGTGCATATGCACTTCGTTACAAGCACAAAGCATGACACTTATAACAAATGTTGACAGAAACTAAAATACCATGCTTAGAAATAGTAGGTGGAACATATGTAAATAAGGATAAACCCATCAATTCATAACAGCTTTAAAACTCTTACCATTGTTTGTAAGATGGATTAGTTGCACATTATCATATAGGAAGCTTGATATACAATTATTACTGGCGTCATGTCTTTATTTAGAACAAAATGACGCAAAAACTAGCCACATCATGCTGATTAAAAGGCCTTAATATATGTATGTTTTGATTAGAGGTAATGCCATTGCTTTGTGACTAATAGGTGAAAAATTAGGACAGAATCCTTCTGAAAATAAGTGTTTTCTGTGTGTCCATTACTCTAACAGGAAATACAAGCTAGAGAAACAAAAATATGGAGCTTCCCTGATTTCACGGTATGACCGGGTATCAGTTGAGAGCTAGTTTCTCCACTGTTTGATTGTTTTGTTTGAGTGATGTTAGTTGTTTCTTAAATCATATAAGGCTTGAACCTTTAATTTTTAAGCAAGTTATTGCCGATTTACTAAGGAAGTTAAAAACAGACTCTAGAGCATCAAACAATGCAAGTTTAACTTTTGGCTTTTTATTTTGTCCTTTTTCTCTACTTGATGGATTTCAAATATGTTTAAACTTTTACATTCACCAGAGCAGCACTCTTTAAATACACAATTTTTAATCGGATTGCTGACTTAATCTTTAGTGAAGATAGTTTTTGCGGCGACATTATTTATATGTTTAAAATTTGAATAATAAGAATTGTCAGGTAAATACTTGAATGTAAGTGAATATCGGAAGGTGAGCAATAATAAATAGTAATTAACTAGTTGTAGGTGTGCTAATTGGTTTGGGCAGTTGAGACAAAGTGGGAGCTCATACTGATGATAAAACCAAGCTAGTTTTGATAAAATTATTGTAAAACTAGCAATTTATTAATCCTGAAACAAATAAACTTCAATATAAGTAAGATTTCACAATTAACATAAAATACCAGGTATACTATTTTGCATAATAATAAATTTAAAATATGGTTGTTTATATTTGATTCAAACTAACACTCTTAATTAAAGTAAATAAAAATATTCATGTGACTGAAATAGTGGAGGAAGAACGCAGTTTTTGAAGCTAGAATTTTAATAACAAAGTGAGTTGGTTAGCTTAAGGCAAATTTTGCTAACCAGTGCAAGAAGTCATTTTCGATTTTACAAATGCTTCGAGTAATTGCACCTCGTTTACAGGTTTCAACGATTTGGGTTAACTTCTGGTAACGCTGAGAGAAGATTTATTGTGAGCGTCTTGTTCCATATATGGCAAGTATGTTTTGAGTGAATCAGAAATAGGACAAATGGTTAGCGGATACACAAGTTTCCTGAAACTTACGATGTTTAATGCAACAAGACCAGTTTAAGGATTTGTACAAAAACACTTCTAATAATTGTGTATTTGTTCATAACATAAGCTATATCCTTAAGCCTCTATAGCACTTATCTGCTCTATCACTTTTTACTGTATTCGCAACAAAACAGCACTTGTTTTAGATCATAATTACAGTAGATAGTCAGGTATGAGTTTTATTATTGTTAGTCATCGCTGTTTGAAGAAAATTGGACGATGAAATAAATTTAGAGAATAGTAAAGTAAAATTATGAGTATTGAAACAAAAAAATTCTTTGTTGCGTAACCTAGTTTCATAATGTAGATTAGCAAGTTGCTGGTCTCTGGTATAAAGGGCAGCAAATTTTATGGAAAAGTAGCGATGCAATGAACATCCAAGAACACATTTAGATCATTTGCATTAAGGGAATTTAGACTCTGACTATAACTATCCATAACTGTATCACTTGGTTCTGTACACATAAATAAGCCTTTTATGCAGAAAATAGCATCTGAGGCTAGAATGAACAATTATATACTAAATATGAGCACTGTATAAACAACAAGCAGCATCACAAACGCACGGTTTCATGAGGAAAAGTCCTAATACAACTTTTCTAACTATGTCAGGATATTATAGCTTATGGTTTTACTGAATGTGATTAAGGGATACGTAGGATTATAATAATAAAAAGTATATTGATTATGCACAATTTCTTTTCAGCTGGTTGTTTTACTGCTAAAGAGTTTTGGATCTGCACAGTTTGATGTTTTCTGTTACTATTATTGGTCAACAAAAGAAGAAACTTTAGAATATTTGCTAGGCGTAATCCCAAACTATTAAATTCACCGCCGATCAAATGTTAAGCACCATATTAAAGTTTGCATTAGCAGTCAGTGTAAAGTTTTGAGCACTTTTGCAGTTTACTTAAACCTATACGTAGTAATAGAATATACACTAATATATATAATAATTATAGCAATGTCTATTTTTCTTTTATTAACCAAAATTATTCTTTTAATTTGACGCTATACTGAATAAGGCCAAAAGCGTTAGCACCATTAAAATAAGAGGCATAGTATCGCCGCCAACACATCGAGGTTTAAATGGTGGCACCAAAAAGAACAAGCCCTAGGAAAAGATTACAATAGTCCATAAATATCTATAAACAGAAGTGTTTTTATGTACCTGTTTGAGTTGCATGAGTAAACAGTTTATTATTTTTGTCTGTTTTGATTGGCTTAGTAGGTTGTGACACTTTTGCAGGTATTTTTTTTAGATCAAAAAGTAAATTAAAGAAAAACGCTATCTTTTTAACCAGCGAAGCGACAGCGAAATCAGAAAGAAAACCAAAAATTAAGCATGAGGGCAGGTGAATATAAAAATCTTATGCTGCTAGCTATTGATTCTGTATCAAAATCGAAAGAACGTGTTACCTTGAAGAATTTTTGAGGTTGAAGATGCTTTTGTAGTAAACTGACAAATTGCACTGAAAGGAAACTTTCAAAGTTTTCCGTAAATATTGTGCTTCCTTGAATACGCATACTCGGGCACACATCAACGCATATAAACATACATAATCTATCTCTATACTTTGCTGTCAATCGTTTTAAGAATGACAGTCTTATGGTTTAGTCTTTTCCGCTGACTTCCAGACAGCTCTTATTCCTGCACTCTCTTGCCAGTTGCTAAACATCTGTTAAGCAAGGTTGACTCCCACAATAACATTTTGCTAATCACAGGCTTGTGAGTGTACTAGTAATTCAGCTTTTTTCTCCACACATCAGACTTTCAAAATAACTGTCATGGAGTTTACCTTTGTTTATAGCAAGTTTTACAATCGATTTTGTCTCTACAAACTGGTTATAAACTATTATAGACAGCAATCATAAATAGTCTTAGTTGCCTCAACTGACTATAAAAGAAAGAAAAAGATAGACAGCAATAGAAAGAGACCAAGGGTGAAAGAGAGAGGAAGGCAAAAATAAAGAGACAGATATAGAAAGAGAGGAAAAGACAGAGAAAATACAAAGAGAGAAAGAAAGGCAAAGAGAGAGAGAAAGATTGAGAGCAATAGAGAGAGAGACAGATATTGAAAGAGAGAGAAAAAAGGCAAAGAGAAAGAGAGAGATAGAGAGAGATAGAGATAAAGAGAGACAGATATTGAAAGAGAGAAGAAAACAGGAAGCGAGAGATAGCGAGAGAGAATGAAAATAGATTTGCACTGATGATAATGCACTGCACTGCATCTGCACTGCAAATGATATGAAAAACCAGCAATTTCAGTAAAATATATAGCGGTTTTGTACGTGTAACTTCATCTTAAAGTTTTGCGAGTAAAATCAAAATATCTGGCAGCAAACTGATTTAAAACATAGCGGTACAAGAAGTTTTTACTGTCATGAGAGCTGGGTCTGTCCTTTATCTGTCCAAAGATTGGAAAAAATATTTCCTCCCATGTGACTCAGATTAAGGTATTTGGCTTAACAGTTTGACACACTAATTTATGTAGCTAATTGACTATGTCAGTAGATTTCTGAATAGTTAATTAGCCAATTTCATTGGTTCTAATAATTGCACAGATATATTCTCTCGGTATACCAGACTGCCAGGGTAGCAGTATATATCTGTTAGGTTAAAGTTTGCTTGATCGTGTGTTGCTATCCCTTTTTGATGAAACCTACATGTACACTTTAGCTGCCTACACTTTCCTTTAATAAAATTTTCATAAAAACATATTTTCACTCAATTAAAATTAGTTTTGTTAATGGTTAACTTAAATTAAGTTTTTTAACGGTAAACTTATGTTTTATGGAGCTAAAAATTCTGCTGAACGTACTTTTGGAAGTTGAGAATATGAAACATTAACTAAAGCTCTAATGTTTGAAAAGCTCTAGCTGGCAGCATCTATTCATTCTATTGCTTTGCTGCTACTAGCTTCCTACTATTACCACAATGAAAACTCTGATAGGCTGGACTGCCATGAACGGTTTACTGGATTTGTATTCTTAAAATAGATTCAGAATTTGTTCAATTATAAATAGTGGAAATGGTGAAACCTTAACAGATTTGAGAACATTTTGCTCCGCCAAATTTCTGCAAAGAAATTTGCTGTAAGACTATTATTCGGCATTACAGAACTACTCACTGCAGATAATTTTAAATATATAATACCATTTTAAGCTATCTCTCCAATAGGAGTAAAAATTCAGCACATTTCATCACACGGCTGCATGGTTATATTCTAACTATTACTACCAACAATTCATCAATCATATGACAATGATAAGATAATTGAAGATAATTACCTTTTTATTTATTTTATTACCTTTTTTGTTAAATTCACTAAATATAACTAATGTACAGATTTCCACTGAATTGGTGCCAAACTTTTCCTAGGCTTAACTCTTCTAGCATAGAGAAAGTCTTTCTACTATAGGCAATTGCCGTTCATAGAACTTTGAAAGTAATAACTGTATAGCAAGCAGTAAATTATGTTACTGTTCTGTGATATCGGGAGACATCAATGTTATTCATTATAAAAATCCTGATATAGTTTATTGGCTAAATTAGTGCAGCAAATATACAGACGTAAATTAAAAAGTGACTTTGACCTGAAAGCGAGTCTAAATAGTTCTGTTTTGAGAATTGCGTCGCTAGTTTTGAGAAAATTGATAATATGTAACTACAAATCGCTGAAATAGTAATGTTCAAATTCGATAGCTGAAGTCAACTTCGAATTCATAAAAGAAACTGGATTTCCAAAGTATGGAAATCCAGTGGTTGTCAGATGTAGTAATAAAGTACAAGGATCAAAGAGGTACACTGCTATCTGATATGCTGGAAGATTATTAATTAGCTGAGGCAAAAGTATTTGGCTGCAAAGCTGCTGTAAATATTAAAACCTTAAAATATTTGGCTACAAATATTAAAACCGGGCTTAAGCAGTTTTTTCCCAAACTTTTAATTGTAGCTTTACACATACAAATGAACACTACTAGTATTGTAGCAAAATAGCCAAGTATTACATTTAAATGTGAAAAACTTACTCTTCTGTGTCAAAACTCAGTATAAAAATGGTGGAAGTAAACTCAACCCAATATGTTTGGGTTCAAACCTATAATTGCCATTAGTTTAATGATATGACCTTTTAAAATTAATGTATGTAAAGGCAAATATTTTCAGTTTGCAAAGTTTAAGATTGCCAAAAAGCAGGTTGACTACCTTACAAATTTCGTGCCACAAAACTTTAATTTAAATCAGGGTTTATGGCAATGTTTAGAGCTTTATTGCAGAATACTGACTAACCAGTTTGAACTAGTTGTCGTAGTCGCTGGACCTCTGTACAGAGCCACTAAAGATGCTGATGAGACTTACAGCTGCCAGTACAAAGTAAGGCTGACTGTCCAACTGTTTAGAGTCTACAACACTGACAAAACATAAGGAGTTCTTAGATCTTGTAAACTCCTTCATCTTCATAAACTTGATTAACTATAAACAAAAATATTTAGAAGTATCTCTTATACAGACATAGACATTTACATGTAGATAAAAACCTTATAGAATATACATGTACATAAAGATACTTTAAAGGTTGACTTGCAATAAAATTCACATTACAGTTATTTGGTATCAAAAGATTCACCATGTCTCACTCTGTTGTGTTGTAGTGTAAGTGCCAAATATGTGGAAATGTGATTACAAGCTCTTAAAAGCTCAAAAACGAAAAGCCGCCGTAGATTGGAATCTCTTTATTTCGATGACGTAGCCACGAACTTTGGTTATCGTCTTGTCACGTATGTTTTCACGTGGATTGAAAGGCCAATACAAAGCTCAATATAAAACTTATCGTAATACTAGTTTATGACAAACACTTCGGGTTTTACAGAAGACCCCGTATCAAATACAGATGCTCCGCTACTTTACAGTTTTGTTTCAGTCTGGTCCAATCGGCTAGTCGTAATCTGATCATGTGACCCAATACTTCGCAAATAATTTCTGCAGCACTTTTTGATTATCACAAGTGACCAACAGGCTCGTCATGATTACCAGACAATGATATGTTTTTCTACAAGCTAAGGCTAAAAAATTAAACAAGTTTTACGGTAAGTTATAAGATATCACTGCTAAAAGTGACAGCATTACGATGATGATAAAATAAACGCGCAAGAAATATAGACATAGTTTTAATGAATGCGTGAAGTATATTTGTGAAAATATTTCAACAAATAAGGTTGCAAGAAAGTGTAAACAGAAACCATCTCTCACAACTACATCACGTTTGAGCCGTTTTGGAAAGGGAATCAAAACTACGGCGGTCTCGTGTGGCTGCCATTTTCTGTTCGTTTTTGAGGTTTTAAGAGTTTGTAATCATGTTTCCACATATTTGGCACCTACAACACAACAGAGTAAGACATGGTGAATCTTTTCATATCAAATAACGGTAATGTGAATTTTGTTGCGAGTCAACCTTTAAGGTAGACTAGGTTTTTATAAGCTGTAATAAGCAACTTGATGTTTATGCTATAAACGGTCAAAACATAATTGATCCCAAAGAGTTCACTTCAAAAACATACAGTAAAAAAGATTTATTGGCTTCCTCTGAAATATTGTTCCTAATTGAACGATTTGAGAAATTGTACTCTTAAGTTATATAAAGATTCAAAAATAACAACCTAAAAGGTTTAGTGTAAAATATTGGTTTTGAAAGACAGCATTCCATCAACTTTAACTTTTGGTGCAATAGCTTAAGTAAGTAAATGTCTAGCTCAATACCTTGACAGTTTAAATTAGTTCAAAACCATCACAATAAAAAATTAACTTTTTAGAGAAAAAAATACTATATTAATAAACAGTTGATCAGATCTACACTACCGACACTGAATCTGCTATTTTAGCTGTTAGGTGAAGGCAAAATTTCAGTTTCAACGCATATGTATAAAGCAATACTCAAAGTAAATTAAAAAAAGTCATATCAGAAGCATATGTTATCAGTAACAACTCACCAAATATGCTTTCACCAATTCTTTGCACGTTACTTTTCAATTCCACTTGCTGAGCTTCAGGAAGAAATAGTTTCACCTTTTTTCAAATTGGAAGAATAACAGGTAAAAATCATGAGAACCTTCGGAAAAGTGGGAAGTAAAAGAAGCGGAAGAAGAAGCATATGACCATGGTCTAAACAAACTGAGAATGAATCAGACACTTAATCTATTGATTTGTCATGCATAACCAAATGCTGATAAATTGCTTTCTTTTATATTTTATTTTTATTATATGTAAATAAAGCAAATTATATTACATAAAGTCAGACATGAAAAAGTACCACTGTTGAACTCAAATTTGCTGACATAGCACTATAACTCATTTTGCAATTAGAAATCAGTAATTATATTACCAAATGTTACAGTAGCTAATTAAAAAAAACGCTATATTAAAAGGTCTATAACCAAAATAAGCTTTACCGGCTTATTCTGGTTATAAATCGAATTTAAACACGCTCAATATTTATTCACAATCACAGCAAAAAACTATGAAAAGTATTTGAACTCTTTCTGAAGCACATTTGTAACGTCTGTGGTTCGAACTGTTGTGAAATTTTATGCTGAATAATTTCTCATCAAAATATTTTTTCTTATACCTTAAAAGTTTATTATAAAAGTTATTATAACTTTAATGCGCCAATTGATCAATTATTATGTTTCACTAAGTACTAGCTAAACAAGGATATCTTAGCTAATTTCTTAATACATCCAAGTATCAGAACATTTATCATGTTATAGTGAAAAAAATTAATTTGGAATCAAAAAGTTTAAATCCTAAATAAAGGTTTGTGCTCTTAAAGAGAGTAAACGTAATCTAGAATTGACCTAACCGTAAGCCGTAAAACTCTCCTTTTTTAGTTTAAAAAACAACCAAAGCACCTGTTTTCACACTGATATAACTTGAAACTGGTCTCCTTCCAATTGCTTAAATTAAAAATATTAAGCTGGTTTAAACAAAACTAGGAATAAGTGATATTTTCTGTGGTATTCCCCTTTTAAAAATTAACAATATTTCTAAAAGCCCACTTCCTGCTTTGTTGCAGGAAGCTAACACACACATAACCTGATTAAGCAATGTTGAAAACAATAGAATGGCATGCTCTGCAGGTGGTTTGAATAGGAAGCACACATGGGATAGGCATGTGCTATGAGTCATGATGACAGCTCAAAAGTTCCTCTCAATAATTAGAACCTTATTATCATCTTTTTCTAGCTGGATATGGAGGATTGCAAAACCTTAGCCTTTCATTGCATAGTAACATACATACATGTATATTGGACTTAGAAAGTTTACTTATAGGTAGTAAGAAACATCGCTATTTTTTATATAATACTTTATAGATTGCTTTTCAAGGCTAGTACTGAGCAAAAAACTAGAACTTATCCGAGACAACAACCTTGAAAGTTAAAAACCCTTTAAATGCTATACTTGATTTTTGCTACTAGGCTCTTTTCTATGTGATAAGTCTCAGAGTTAGGCACGACCTTGGGTACCACTCATCTACATGTACATAGTGCTTGAAATTTTGTTTTAAACCCATGCAAAAAAATTTTTTTAATTTTTAAAGTTTGTCATGTTTGCAAATTTTTTATCTCAGTATTTGATTGAAATTAGTGTAAATTTTATTTTAGGATAATTGCTTTGAAAAACTTTACCTCAAGAATATTCTGTAATGACCCAGAACTGACTGCTGACTGATAGCTTTGCTCTTTTTACATACTAAAATGTGTTGTTGTCGACGCAGTCGTCTCCTAATGAATTTAACAATAAATGAATTTAAAATCAAGAAGTAAAATGGTTATTGGAAGGTTTCTAATTTAAATAAAATTCAACTTCATCTTTCTTAATTTCGATTTTCATCCTACATCTTAAAAGCTATATCTTAGTTGGGTGAACTAATTAATAAGCTATGATACACGTAGAGCAGCAGCAGCTGCTGCATAAAATAAACATTATGTTTAACATTTGAATACTTTGTTATAACTAAAGGTGCGTGTATATCAGAACATTTTGTCGGTGCTGATTCAAAGCATTAGAACTCGACTTGGTGTAAAACCATTATTTGTTGTACAACAGCTTTGTCTGAGTCGGCCTCACAAACTCAGTGAGTTGATGCAAGCAATGTTTGTTCATGATCGATATAGTACAAGAAATGAACCAATCATACATTGTGATAGCTCCCAAGCTACAAGCATAGAAAAATGGTGGCTTCTCTTGTTTTACTAAAGGATCGGTTGAAAATGGCATTAAACTCGATAAATACTGAGAACAAATTACTTAGCTACAATTTATATCTGGATGCATATCCATTCAGATCTTTTGTTTTGCTCCATCAAACCTACGTTGGAAAAAGTAAATTATCACTTTTATAGCTAGTTGTTAAAATAATTAGCATTTATGTTTATAATCTGTAGCGACGGAAACGCAAATGTCAAATGGAATGAATATTTATGATGTATTTAACTGGTTGAAAGAGAAAACCATTTCATATAATCAGGGTCTGAGTTGGTTTGGTGTAAAGTCATTGTAAAAATGTATCAAATAGAAAACAGACTAGAAACCGTTTTATCTCCAAATCTTTAAATGGGAACACAACTTCAACAAATCTTCTTGGTGTACTCACACCCTCTCTTTTGAATATTTTAACTCTTTGTAGCAACATATTTCAAACTAACAACAGAATAAATGCTTTGCTTAAATTTCGCAGGCAAATCAAGTAGGAGGCAGAATATGGAATGTATTTCAAGGCTTCTAACTCCAACTGTCTCGGTCAGAAAATACTCTGATCAAATCCTCTAGCGTAAACACATCTTTAACGTTTACTGACTTTGTGACATGTTTTCAATCATATTTACCCAGCTAGGACTCAGCAGCTCTAAGAGATTGCATATCAGGGAAGAGCTAGCTACCAAAACACCTAACCAAAACCGTTCATCACCCTTGAAGGGAATTCCCCCTGAAAATACTGAACATCTTTCACACTTGTGCTACCAGCCAGATTGTGGTTTATGTCATTAATTCTGCATTCAATTACTACTGAATGTTGCAGGCAAAGCAAGTTGGAGGCTGAATATGGAATGTACTTCAGGGCCTTTTACATCACATTTTACAGGCACATTTTGTCAGCAGGAGTAACCAGCTTTCATAGGTCAATAAAACTTGCTATGTTAAGAAAGATTGTAGGCTATATCTTATTGCATCAGTGGGCTGTTGCAAGGATTGATAGATTTTTCCAACTTTAACCCCCCTCCTTCATCTGTCAGCTTCAACTTTCAACTGTCTATTAGAGTAGAAGGTATTATGACAAGTAATTTACTGCGCCATATTACTTTTTCATATTTAATCAAAGGCAGCTAGTGACATACATGAACAGAAGTTTAGATATTGTACGTAATATTGCATGTTTGCAGATCGATGTTTCTTCCAAAATGTAATGACCTTGATATTCAATAAACATCAGAAGTGATCAATTTCCTGTCAAGGTCTGTCCTTAATTCTTCCTTATTTCTGCCAACAGAATTAAAAAAATGGAGTTTGACTTCAACTGGCTCTTTTATTTAGTGTTGTCTTATGAAATATGAGCAACTTCAAACACATAAAATTTTGAATGTCCAAAATTTAACAATTAATTAATAAATCTTTAATATAATAACAACTGCGACTGTCTGTTTGTCTACCTTTCTGAGGCATGAGTAAAAGGTTGGGATAAATGGTTACTCTATTAAAAATAATGTATATTGAAATATATATGTTCTTGTCGTTTTGTCATATACAGTAAACTCCATCAGTATGTTTAGTCTTAAAACATCTAATTCCTACTTACAAAACACCTGTTGTATGGGAGATTCAATTTAAAATGTCCAGTCCTAAAGTTAGCAATCATTCAGCAACCTTTTGAACCAAATTTTTTTTTAAATGAAACCAGTAGTGATGGGCCATAAGAGTTTATGACACTTTTAAAAGAACCAAAAATACTAAACCGCTTACATGACAATTGCTTTGCACTAATCCCAAGCTTGTTTTAGTTTCTCACAAAAAGAAAGTTGACTAAAAGTTCTTCGTGTTCAATCAAAAGGGTTATTTGTAGATAACTTTTATACAAAAAATATTGCTTTCTCCTTCGTGTTAGTAAAAACATATGAAAACTTTACCAGGCGTTTTAACATTGAATGACCGTAAAATTTGGCTGACTGTACAATGGCTTGGAATGCCTACAATGTGCACGCAGTTACAGTAAATTCATTTATTAGAAAACCTGTTTTGAATTGGTTGTTGTTGACTTTTAACTCTTTACTACATAAGCAGAAAATTTTCATTTCTGCGCTCAAAATAAGTCAGGCAGTGTCAGAATGTGTTAGGCCTTTTAAAAATTGTTTTTCAAATTTGTACCATAGCAAAGTAATGAATTTTTAACATAGGTAGACACTATATTGTTTATAATACGGCTCTAAAGGTATTCGATGAGCTTAACCTTAGCATGCGGGCAGCAATAATTTATAAGAATTCCGGTGCATAGTTACGTAGTGATCTGTTACCAATTAGAAGTAAAATATAGTAACTACTTTACAGTAATGTCTAGTTGCAAGTTGTGCTGCTAGCTAGCATGGACTTTGCAGCACTTACTAGGCTGTGTGCACTCAGCCGTGAAAGAGTAAACATTTATGTCTTTTTAGAACTTAGCCTAATAGCTTAGCATAAAACCCCACTGGCTGGACTTGCTTGTGGGCAGACAGAAATAATTAATATGGTTAGGGCCAAAAGCATTGCATTAGGTTTGATCAACAAGTTGAATTATACATGTAGAAGGCAATTAATTGTTCACTTTATGTATTTACTGTGACGAGTTTAACAGACACCCTTAAAGATAAACTTATATACATATTTAGTATAGTTCATCTGAAAGTATCAGTATTTTATCCTTTGCAATTGTTTTTGATGTTTAACAACTATCAATATCATTTTAAAGTATTTTTCTTCTGAGTCTTTTAATGACAATCAGGTCTTTTAGTTTTTAATTTCGAAACATCCTGGCAGACAGATCATATCAAGCATATAAAATAATTGCAAATGATAAAAAACTGATTCTTTTAGATAAAATCAATTAAAATTTTGTCCAAATCCATTTTTAAAGGTGCAGCTATTTAAAATTGTTATATCCTTTCTAAAATAAACTTATTTGTATCAAATAATTTGTATAAAAAGCTAACATAGATCAAACAACATTGTTTACTGTTTTACATCCAGCCGCAGAACAAAGCAGAGTAGATGTTGCTTCTAAATTAAAACAGTTATAAAATTGTACGCAACCGGTCACTTTGGCTTAATTTTTTTGTGTCAAAAAATTACAGGAAATATCTCCCAAACCATCACTATACTGACCAATAGAAAGCTCTATTAACCATAATAGAGCATAGTTAACCATAATTAGCAACATACGATGAACTCAGTCAACTATTCATTTGTTATTTAATAAAATGACTAGTTAAGAATGGATGTTTTTTCTGGTCACAAATTGCAGCTTTTATCAAAAAGTTAGACCTGATCTGATATCTGGCAGTCTTAGAGACCATGAGTAAACACCTGTTCTCTGTATTCTAAATAATTTACCCTAAAATACAATTGCTTGTAACCTTCTAACCACATGTTTTTTCTGACTTTGGGACTTTCTGCCCATTTAAAGTTATTTCCATAATGTATTCAATTGGGGTAATACACACTAAAAATTCTAAGCTTAATTCCCTCAGCACAGGAAAGTTTTATCTTGCCTTCACTTCACGTAATGAATGGCTTATTTATCTCAATAATTGATTATGTGGTTTCAATTAACTGTTCATGATTTTCTTATGCATTTTTCTAGGCTGTGATTTATGGTCAACTAAATAAAAGCTTATGTATGCAATCATGCACTTCCTACAATTCTATGGCTTCAAAAAGTACTTTGCTATAATTTTAACCTCTTCCATGCTTTGCTATATAATTCTAAAAATACAGAAGTACAAACGACATCCTCTTGAGATATATTAGGTTAATGCACAGCCAGTTATTATACACTTTGTCAGCAAATTGTTCAAATGAATTTTTGTCTGGTGGAATTAAAATTTCATAAGTAGCTCATCTCACAAAATTTCAACTGCTGAAAAACTTAAAATAATAGCCAATGAGACAATCAGATTGGTTTATGTAGAGCAATCAGTGTTAATAATGTGATGTAAGAGAGGTAATTAGAGTGTAGACCTAATCAAAGATCCAAATAAGCTGTGTTGCTAGCAACTTCTATTTCACTACTCTGTTATGTAGAAAGGCTTTTTTACTTTATTGAAAAAGTCTACAGATCGAAATATATCTTTTGGAAACTGAAATCATTTTAATCTGCTTGTTGGACAAATTTTTAAGCTAGGAGGAAATTCAGAATGGTTTGGGCAACTCCACAAATCTTCCAATGGGCTTGCACAACCTTTCCGACCTTGTCAGTGGCAAGTGCATTTTTTATAAAAAAGAAAAATTCTGAAAAATGATTTTCAATTTTTGCTTTATAATGGCAAACATAAAACTAGAATAGGCCATTAATAGAAAACCACTAGCTTTACCATAATAAGAGCAATATTCATCAGTGTAGAGTCTCATTTGTAGGTTAAAAAAAGGTTGCATATGGGGTTAAAGCTTTGAACCTTCAGTATGATGGACCAAAACTAAAAATTGAACCCTTTCATAATCCTTGCGGCATTATTATGCCTGATGATCTCTAAAGACACATTAAACTGCCTGAATACTAACCTTCACTGTAACGAGACTGTTGTTTGTCTGTCTATCTGTTCATCTATCTGACAATATCAAAGGTTACAAGTTTGAGTAAAAACTGCTTCAGGTAGATTTTGATAATTATGGACTATTATTTTAATGTACATGTAGCTTAGCAGCCGAAACCCTACCATTTTGCATAGTCGCTTGATTTACTACAGGTTAGTATATCAGGTTACTGTTTATCTAATCTTCTGCCGCACATTAGCCTGCCAGGACACTAGTTTACCATAAAAAGCTAAAAAATAATTAGAATTTGAACTTAGCTAGAGATCTTCTGAAGCATCAACTTTAAATCAACTGCCTTGCTTTTTTATTGTAGCATAATCACCTCTGTGGTTAAAAATGGGGAAAAGTAGCTGTAAAAATTGTGGCTTATTCTGAATGTCATTTTTTCAATCTTGACCAACTAATTAAATTTACTGCTTTAACTTGATTTTGCTCATTACCTTAAACATCTGTAATAATTTTAGAAGTTTCAAATGAAATTTGATTGGAAATATAAAGTTCTCTGCTAAAATCTATTGGTTCATTTTTTAAGTAAGTTTTAAATTGACAATCTTATTGACAATGTGTGTGATCTGTTAGTTGATAAAAGCTTTTTAACAATTAATTATTGCTAGAATGAATGTGTAGTCTCAATTTTGGTATCTTACATTGAAGTAACAGTTTGCTTCTTTTTCTGTTCTTAACAAATTCAATTTCAAAGGTCTCATTAAATACAGCACGAGTAAGGAACTTCAGTATTGAAACCCACTAATCATATCAAGACGTGAACACAGAGTGTTTAAAGAATAAGCGATAGCAAAGAACTCCTACATAGATGATAAAACTTTCAGTTACTGGGAATCCCAGAAAGTAAGGGAAAAGTGCTACAAGCTATCAAGTTTTGTTTAGTAATCTTGGCTGAACATTTCCCAAAACAAAGGCACCTACAGATAGATTTTCCAGCATAAATCACTCTTAGATACACTACGAGTACTATAAAAGAGATTCAGTTTTGTGAAAAGGCCAGAAAACGTTTTAACCTCATTGAGTATACAAACTGCTTTTGGCAAGATTCTGAATAAAGATGAAATCTTTACACACTACTGGATTCACTCTGGTTGTGGTAAGTCAAATGTATCAATAAAAGACATGTACTACAGCTTATATATTGTGTCTGTGATGCTAACAGGAATGCTAATACAGATTTACAAAAATGTATATCTTAGTGAAAGGTTAATCAGGATTTGATATTCATGGACTGTTTTACTTCGCGAGTTTAAAATAATCTTCTTGACTGCCAAAGTTGTTTGTGTAGATATTTTAATGTTATTTAGTTTGATATTAGTTAATACTATATTAATATGCAAAACAGTAAATCTATTATTGTTACATGACATAGAAAATCAACTTGGGTGAACAAGTTGAAATATTATATGTTCATTATAAAGAGAGGACTACATAAAGTTTGAAAAGCAAACTCTATACAAAAACAACTAAAGCTGTACGTTATTTGGACACTTTTAAAAATTTTACTTGGCTGGTTTTCAGCCAACAAGACTCATGAATTTAGATGATGGTACCTTTTCTATTTAACATTATTAGACATGCTACCAACTAAAATCAACTAAAGGTCAAACATGTATTGTTGAAATTACTTTTTTGTTAAGAGCATAGATACTAGGTCAAAATTGTTTAAAGTGGTTAACAATGGTATTTTAAAACAATTGTTAACTGTTGTCTACAATTTTTTCTTATCCTGTAAGCAAAATTAAGTTGAAAACTAGTAACAGTCAAGTGAAAAACAAAGATGCAAACCTAAAAAACTATTCAAAGCTTTAATTACCATTAAATAAACAGCTAGCATAGTGAAAGCGATTGAGAAAAATTATTTGGAACAAAGCAAGAAATATCAAAACAAAATGTTGCTCTGTTTGTTTACATATTTCCTGATTGGTCAAATCGTTGTTCTCTAACTACAGTTTTTGATGGAGACTGTATCCGTGATTGGTGGAATATCTGTGTACAATGACTGCTATTCGCTAACTACATTTGATTATCAAAGCTTTCAAATTACTTCTACTGGAGAGATCGTTAGAAAAGGATCACTCGGTGCTAGATTTGGTAAGTAGAATATGACAAATAAACTATGATAAGTAGTTATGACAGTAGCGAAAACACTAATTATTGTTATTATTTATATCGTTATTAAGTTTAGTAATAACCACCTTAGCACTAATGACTAACTTTTGAAAAAAACAATTACTGTTATACTTTTACATGAGTACTGAAAAGATTTGCCAAATGCAGTGTACCCAAATCCTTTTATGACAAATAGAGTAATTTTTTGTCAAAAATATTAAACTTTTTATATATATTATATTAACTAAATGAGGTTCCTTGCATTTGCCACGAGTGATCAGGTTAATAAAATATTGTAAACTCGTTTCAACTAGATATGCATAATAGTGTAACTAGCAATTTGTGTTAACTAAAACAGTCAAACAATCATTCCGGTTTTAATACAATAAAAATTCCTTCACTTGCCAATTGTTCCTAATTTTTACAATGGCTTTTTTAAAAGGTTTAATTATTTTTTGATAAGGCATTTGTTCCATTTAAGGTTTAGATTTTAAAAGCTGAATTCAGTTACACATTACGAGTTGCAACAGAATTAGGAAAGATGTGAACAAAAAAGGAGACAACTGTAAATTGTAAACACTAGATTTTGATTTGACCACAAAGCCAATAACTGCAGTGTAATAGAAATAAGACAAAAAGTAAAATGGAAGCTTCATGCTTAAAGTATGTTGAGAGTAGCTTTATTTACAACAGGAAAATCATAGACTTACACATTTATTAGCTAATAAGGCGGCTCAGTTCTATGTCAATTTTTTCTTTAAAAGAAAGAACGAGACATGCAGTTATCCTAACATCAAAGTCTTTACAATACTGAGTTAGAAACATAACAGACATTAATCTAAATTTTTTCTATGCTTGTAAAAGAGTACTCTGTCAAATTAAAAGATAATTGTGTAAATGCGATCCTTTATAACTTAATAAGTAATAAATTAAAAACTGTTAATTTAATGGCACAAATTAATTTCATTTAGTATTCAAAATGTTGAGAATTCATATAATATAGCATAATATAGCATTAGTTTATACAAACTGGTATATGAAACATACTGCAACGCATTATAATCAGTTATAACATAAATTAGCAAAACAAAACAAAAATTAAAATAATATGACTTTATACAGCACACTATCATACAATATTATTTACTAAATGAAATAGTAATATGACTTTATGTTACATACTATTATATAACTTGTAATCATGTAACACATCAAGCTACTAAATAACCTAGTACTTTACCTTTGGGCTTTTTATTTAGTTTCTAGCATATAGAGCCATATAGGTGTACATTGTGGTATTTGTTAGAAGTTGCCTATATAGTAGGACACTAAATAGAAATAGTTTTTATGAAATACCATATTAAATAACATTTCAATCATTTGACCCAATCTGTAGGAAGTTTAGCTGTTTGCGTAAGTTTACAGATTTTGTGATGAAAGCAGTCAACACCTCTCTCTACAACAACAATCCTGAGCAAATGTTTGTATGGACCATCATTTCTCCTGACTACATATCAGCCAGCCGTATTTCACCTGCAAGCACTAACCTTTACTTGTCATCTGAATGCAACCAGCCATTGAAAGTTATGACGGTTAGCCACTACTTTGTCTATTTTAATTTAAGCTATTTTTATACAAGCTGTTATAAAGTAACTTTATTATTCAAAGATTTTATAGGTATGTAAAACTATAAAACCTTTAGAAAATATGTAGATTATAGACTGTAACTATAATTGAAGTTTATAAGAATAATATAATTATCAAGGTTTGCCATGAACCTTTTTGTCTAATGATGAAGCGTAGAAATTTTTGCTGTTAGATGGAAGAAAACTATCATATTGATTGATTTGTAGGTTAGCGGGAGCGCAAGTAAGATTCCAACAAACGGACACTTTCTCAGACATAATGCCAGCAATACAGAAACATTCAGGTACACAGGCTGTCTTTAAAAGTATAGTGGCATAGCTTTTGCCAACTAAAATAAATAGTGTTAACTGCACAATGAACTGCAAATAATTCCACATTTGTTTTGAGAGTTGTTTCTATCGTATTTTTGGGTAATGCAACTTATTCACATAATTAATGCAGTTTCTGAAAATTTTAAAATTGAATTATAAAGTGTTTTGCTGGTGATTATAAAATTCAGGTTTTTAAGTTATTTGCAGTGCAATTATTGCTAACTAACCAAACCAAACTAACCAAATATGAATTATATTGGTTTTAAAGCAAACAATGATACCAGTCAATTTTTGGTTTTTTAACATTTTTCAGTTTCAACCAGACACTAATTGTATGCATGTATTGATGAATTTTAGCACCTGTGATATTTCGAAACTATGTCAGTTATGTAGGTATGCGCTGAAAGGTCCCTCGCTATGCTATGTTAAGATACTAGAAAATTGAAAGGTTCAGACAGTGAGAGTTACCCAACTTCTGAGAACACAACTCTACAGATTCCCTGTGTATAATGCTGAATATGACCTTGGGCTAAAGGTAAAACAACAATAAAGAAAAACATGTTTTACTCAGCTTCCAGTTTTGCAATTTTCACATTATTCTACCATTTAAATAAAAACAAATTGCATTTTTCCTTAAGATTTGAACAAAGAAAATACTGCTGATTGTAATTTTTGGAATAACAATACGTTGCTAGCTTTGTTTGCTTCATGACAACCAGACTACAGAATTACTAATGAAGGTCAGTGTTCTATGCACACAGCATAATATAAAACTTGACTATCTAACGGTCTCACTACTTGTGGATAACGTCAGTGAAGCCTGTCATATTTTACACAGCAGGCCACTTCTCTGTGTATCCTTAAAATGGCTAAATGGTAAAATGGCTGGCACTTGGCCGATAGCCAAGTTTGTACATGGTTGGGAGAAAACTCTGGAGGTTAACTTTGTTGTTAACTGCCTCATCCTTGTGTTAGTATGTAGTACATATTTTTAAAACACCCTGTAATTTTAGCTGCTTCCAGATTGAGTTTTCCGACTTCACTAGATGTGCCTCCAGCCAGATGTGTCTGCAAAACTTTTTACGCCTAGCCACCTCATGATTATTTCAGAGCTTGGTTTAAGTTGAGTGCATCAGACAGAATGATCCACGGATATTCAGGTTAGAACTGATTTAAGGTGTAGTGTGTCATTTCTTTACTTTTCATGTACATTTCAGGTTGTTTCCTGTCAGTAAGTGCACATCATGACCTCAAACAGTTCTTCATCTGATGACCAAATCATAAAGAAGAGATGGCAACAGGAGTGGACAACTCAAATATACGCTGATATCTTTAAATTTATCATTTAGGAAATTATGTCATCTTAGAGTTTATGTTTTACCATAATGTTATATTCACTATATTTTATGCTTTTTAGAGCAGTCTCAATTCATGTACGTGTCTTTTGACTTTTTAAAGCTAACACTATACTTTGCCTTATGAGCTTTTTGAGAGTCTCTTGGCCCTCTACATAAATGTCGATAAAATTTGTTAAAACCTTCACCCAATTATTTTGACTTTAATTTGCTATTACAAATATATGACTTGAATATACATGAATATATATGAAATAGCAATATTGCTAACACATATCAATTTTACCTAACCATGAGATGTAAAAATTTCATCTTCTACTTTAGGAAAACAACCCAAGCGCCTATTTTCATACTGCTATAAGTTAAAACTGGTTGCTTTCCAATTGCTTAAATTAAAAATATTAGGTTGGTTGCCACATGATCAGCGTGACCAGAAAAAGTTCTATCTTCGGTAAACTTCCCCTATCAAAAATTAAGAACAGTGTTAAAAGCACTTTCACTTCCTACTTTGTTGCAAAAAGCTAACACAAGCATACTCTGAAGAGATAGATCGAGACAATAGATCGGCATACAATGCAGGTGGTATGAATATAAAGCACACATGGGATAGGCACGCAGTATGATTCATGATGACAACTTAACAAGTTCCTATCAATAATTGGAACCTTATTATATAATATTTTGCTGTCTGAAAGATTGCACAAACTTAGCCTTTCATTGCGTAGTATAATACTTATATTTGACCTTGACACTTGAAAGTAGGAAGAAACATTGCTATACTTTTTAAACGATGAAGTATAAACTGATTTTTAAGGCTAGCACTGAACTAAAAACTAGCAAGTAACAGAGACAACCATTTTGAAAATTTGAAACCCATTTATGCTAGAGTAGATTTTTTTATTAGGCGTCTATGTGATAAGTCTCACAATTAGGCGTGACCATGTGTATTTTTGATCTACATAATGCTTGAAATAATAATTTAAACCGATGTATAACAGTATTGATTTGTTTTGGCCCTGTTTTCAAGTTTTTATCTCAATATTTGGTTGGATCTAGTCTCAATTTCATTTTACGATGATTGCTTTAAATAATTTGACGTCAAGAGTATTCTGTAATGACCCAGATTTGACCGCTGACTGACAGCTTTGCTTTTGCTAGATACTAAAATGTGATGTGGTAAACATAGTGTTTTGGTGAATTCAACCATAAATAAATTAAAAATCTTCCAGATGAAAACGGATATTTGAAGGTTTCCAATTTGAATAGAAACAATTTTAGCTCTGTTAATCTAGATCTTCAGCCCACATCTTAGAAGCTGTGTCACAGTCGTGTAACAGACCTAATAAGCTATGATGCACTTGGAACAGCAGCTGCTGCTGGGAATAACGTTATCCCAGCTGTTTAGCATTTGAATAGTCTTTTTAAAAATTAAGGTTCAATTACATCAGAAAATTTTGTAGGTGTTTCAAATTGACTTAAAATTCAAAGCATTTGAAGTCATATTTGTAAAACTAACATTTGAAAAAATGTTAAAAAGTATAAAAAACATTAATAACATATTAAAAAGCATTAGTAAAACCAAAATTGGTGGTAAAACAGATTTGTCTCAGTGAAATGCTACTTCATATGTTTGTTCTTTATCAATGGAGAAACCATCACAAATTGACCAATCATATTACATGGTAGCTCTAAAAATAAATAATAAATAGAATAATGGCTGTGTTTCCTTTTCTGCTGAATGATGAAAGAAAAATGACACTAAACTTGATAAATACTGGGCAACCTGTTACATATGTTCCAACCACAATTTTTACTTTCAATCACACAGTCCGATTGTTTGTCTTATTCAATTATTGTAAAGGCCGACATTAGACAACCTAAATTATTACTATTTTACTAATTACTATAAGATTTAGCAGATACATATATAATATAATAATATGTAGCAACAGCCTGATTTACTTTTGTGCTTATGGTGATAATCAGTCAAATTGGAATAGATATCAATGTTATATTTCATTCGTTGAAAAGACAACCTATTTTAGTGAAAAGTCTCTTTAAAAATGTGTATTTCAAATTGTAAACAAACGAGAAGCTAGTCCGACTCCGACTCTTGGTGTGAAAAAACTCTGATAAAATATGCCGGTGTAAACACAACTTAATGTGTACCAGCTGCGTAGCATGTCTTTAGTCATGTCTATACCACTAGGGCACACAGCGGCTGTAAGAGATTGCATATCAGGAAAATGTAGCAAGCAAAACGCTTAGCCAAAGGGAATTCCCCTTTAAATGCTGAACATCATTCATGTCAGTGTCACCAGCCAGTCTGTGGTTGATCTCATTAGTTATGCATTCAATTATAGCTGAATGTTGTAGGCATAACAAATAGGAGTCAGAATATGGAATGCACCTCAGGGCTTTTTACTTCACAATTTACAGGCACCTTTCGTCAGCACGACTAAGCAATTTCCATAGTTTATAGGTCAATGAAGCTTAGTACTTTATGAGAGATCATATATTTTATTGCCTCAGCGGGCTGTTGCAAGGATTCATCATTTTTTCCAACCATAGCTCCCCTTCATCTGTTAGCTTAAAGTTTCAACTGTCTATTAGAGTACAAGGTGTAATGACAAGTAATTCATTGTCCCATGTTTCTTTTCTCTATTTGAACAAAGGAAGCTAGTGACATACATCTACAGAAGTTCCCAGAAGTATTACATGTACATACTACTGCATGTTTGAGAATAGATGTTTTCTCCAAAATATGATGACCCTGATATTCAAAACCAACATCATTAGAGGTTAATTTCTTGTCAAGATTGGTCCTCAATTTTTTCTCATTTCTGCCAACACAATTATAAAACCAGAGTTGGACTCCGACAAGCTCTATTATTTTACGCTCCCTTATGAATTATAAGCCAAATGAAATATATAAAGCATTGGATGTACATGAATGTACAACTGGTGATTAAATCGTTAATAGAATAAAAACTGTGTTTGTCTGAATGTCTGACCATCTGGAGACAGAGTAAAAAGTTAGGATAAAAGGTTACTACATTATAAATTATATATATTGACCGATATAATATATTCTTTTCATTTTGTCGTATAAAGTAAACTCCATCAATATATTTAGTCTGGAAAAAACCTCTTCAGTGAAAAAACACCTGTTTTATAGGAGCAATAATGTCATTGCTCTAGGCGTAAAGCTAGCAACCAATCAGTTACTTCTTGAGGCACAGTTGTTCTTGAAATGAAACCAGTAGCTGTGGACCATAAAACTTTAGGACGCTTTAAACAAAATGACAAATACTAAAATGCTTACATAAAAAATTGTTGTGCACTAATCTCAAGATTGATTTAGTTTTAAAAAAAACAAAATTGACTAAAATTTTTTTGTGTTCAGTCAAAAAGATCATAGGCAGTTAACTTTTGTACCAAAGTTATTGTTTTATCTTTCTTGTTAGTAAAAGTGCAGGAGTACTTTAGAAAGCTTTTTCAAAGTTGCCTACTGTACAATTTGGCTAACTGTACAGTGTCCTTGAATGCATACAATTGTCCGCAATAACAGTCAAACCGCTTATTAACAATCTTGTTTCAAATCAACTGTTGTTAACTCTTGACTCTTTCCTTACAAATCTAGAAATTTTGAAGCTTACTATTTGTGCGTTCAACACAAATCAGACAGTTTCAGGAACAGTTAGGCCTTTTAAAAATTGTTGTATAAATTTGCACTATAACGAAGTAATACATTCAGCGTAGGGAGACACAATATGGTTTCTAACACTACCATGAAGCTTTTCGCTGATCTTACTACAAATATGCAAGCAACGCTAATTTACCAGATTTCATCTATCGTTGTGTGAAATCTAGTAAATATGTCTCTTTGTGAAAATACTAACTCTGCTAAAAATTGTTTATTTGCTGATAGTGACCGGTTCAGCATTTGATAAAAACATTTTGGGTGAAAAGAGAGTGAGAACGAAATAGGAAATTCAGACGTAGATGAAGTACGTACAAAGTGAAAATGAGAGTGAGAGCGATGGGGAAACAACAGCCAATAGTAGCAGGGCAGAAGACAATCGTGCTAAACAAATCTATTCAACTGCTTTTATTTTACATATTTCAGTTATTACCAACATTTTTAATATTTTAGAATAGCTTTTCTATACATATTTCTCTAAAGGCAACTATCTAAACTAAGCTGTCGATGAATATTGGCTTGTAACCCCTTTTCTAACGTGAATAAAAAGTTATTCCTTACTGAAAATTGTAGCAAACATGAATCAGTACGATTACCTTTTGTACTGATGAGTAAAGTATATTGATTAAATCTAAAAATGTTTTCAAATTTAGCAAATTGACAATAATCGCCTATAGCTTTAACCAATACCAGCTCACATTATACCATCCGGCACATGTTACATGTAACTGCAACTACATGTATATGGAAAGAGAAATGAGGTTTCCAATTAGAGGTAAAATATAGTAGCTTTCTTACAGTATTGCCCAGGGACAAGTCATTCTGCTAGCTAGCGCGGCTTTGCTGTGCTTTCCAGGCCATGTTGTGTGCACTCAGTCATGAAGGGGTTAATAATTATGACTTTTTAGAGCTGAGCCTAACAGCCTGACATAAAATCAACTACTGGCTTGGCTTGCTTATGAACAGGCAGAAATAATTATTGCCGTTAGTGCCAACAGCATTACATCAGGTTTGATATAGCAATTGAATTATAGATGGTGATTAATTGTTCACTTTATGTATTTACAGTGACGAGTTTAACAGACACCCTTAAAGATGAACTTACATGTACATAAAATCTTAATCTACTTTATCTGAAAGTATCAGTATATTTATCCTTTGCAGTTGTTTTTGATGTTTAGCAACTATCGATGTCACCTTAGGTATTTCTCCTCTGAGACTTTTATTGACAATCAAGATTTGTCAATTTTAATTATGAAATATCCTGGCAGTCAGATCCAATCAAGCATAAAAAAATTGCAAATGATAACAAAAAACCGTTACTTTATGAGAAAATCTATTAAAACTTTGTACAAATTTATCTTTAAAGGTGCAGCCTTTTAAATTTTTTATAAATCATTCACTTCTAAAAATAACCTTATTCGCATCAAATCATTAGTATAAAAACCAACAGACAAAGCAGTATGGAGTGCCATTTGTAAAATTTTGTGATATCCACAATATAAAAACTTTTTTAGTATGTAAGTTTACATGTTTAATATGTGAAGATTCATGTTTAGTATGCTAACTTACATATTTAGTATGCCAACTTACATGTTTAGTATGTGAAAATTCGTGTTTAGTATGTCAATTCACATGTTTTATATGGCAAGATTCATGTTTAGTATGCTAATTTTCATGTTTAGTATGTGAAGATTGGTGTTTAGTATGTCGAAATTCATGTTTGGTATGCTAACTTTAATGTTTTGTATTGCGAAATGCGCATGTTCGCTATTCCGCTGCGATCCTGTTTGATATGCCAATACGCATGTTTGTTATTCAACTTTTATTTTATATGCAATCTCCTTTTTATTACATTTCGAAGAAATGCTCCTAAGTCAATCGCGCCCTGTTTCACACGTAGCCCGTGGACCATCGATAAATAGTTGGCAAACTTGGAGAATTCCTCAATAACTATCTAACTTTTAATAACATCTAATAACTAACTTCCTCAATATATTATAAAAAAAGTCGTTGAAGAACTCTACGTCGTTGTTACTACAAAACAGAACAGTAACCTACAATACTCATTTGCTGTGATAAAAAATCACATATATAGAAAGTTGAGTCTTAATAGAATCTTGACTCTTACATTTTTTCAAAGTCAAGCAACTTTTGAATTTGAAAGAATTTTCTATTAAACGAGTGTGGCAAAGCTAGCTTCGGATGTACGCAAGTGAGGAAATTTCGCTATAGTGTCTTCGCTCCCCAGGGTTATTGATCGAAATTCTCCACGTTTGCCAACTATTTATCGATGGGCCGCGGGCTACGTGTAAAACAGGGCGCGATTGACTTAGGAGCATTTCTTCGAAATGTAATAAAAAGGAGATCGCATATAAAATTAAAGTTGAATAACAAACATGCGTATTGGCATATCAAACAGGATCGCAGCGGAATAGCGAACATGCGCGTTTCGCAATACAAAACATTAAAGTTAGCATACCAAACATGAATTTTGACATACTAAACACCAATCTTCACATACTAAACATGAAAATTAGCATACTAAACATGAATCTTGCCATATAAAACATGTGAACTGACATACTAAACACGAATTTTCACATACTAAACATGTAAGTTGGCATACTAAATATGTAAGTTAGCATTCTACACATGATTTTTCACATATTAAACATGTGAACTTATATACTAAAAAAGTTTTTATATTGTGGATATCACAAAATTTTACAAATGGCACTCCATAAAGCAGCTCTGTTTACTAATTCACATCTAGCTGAACAACAAAGTAAAGTTGATAATGCCTCTAATTTGAAACAGCGATAGATTTGTATGCAAACTAATCACTGCAGTATGGAGTGTCATTTGTAAAATTTTGTGATATCCACACTATAAAAACATGTTTAGTATGTCAAGACTTTTGTTTAGTATGCTAAATTACATTATTAGTATGTGAAGATTTGTGTTTAGTATGTCAACTTACATGTTTAGTATTTTACAATTCATGTTTAGTATGTCAGTTTACATGTTTTATATGTGAATTCTGGTGAATATTGGCATATCAAACACGGATTGCGGAGGGATAGCGAACATGTGTGATTCGCAATCCATCATTTTTTTTCCGTCATCACCCTGTTTGCACATGCGCTCGTTCGTGAAAAGGCCGCCATCTTTGTAGAAAACGATCGTCATTCTCTTAATTAATAGTATTTTTCAGTATTGTTTTGATACTAAAATAAAAAATATGCAAACAAAAGCATTGTTTGCCATAATTAATTGCAGAAGCTTCGTGTTTTCAACGTTAAAAGTTCTCCATAAAGATGGCAGACAACGATAGAATGACGTCGCAAAATACCAAGGATACCAACCATGACAGCTAGCATACTAAACATGCAGATGAACATACCAAACATGAATCTTGACATATAAAACATGTAAAATGACATACTAAACATGAATCTTGACATACTAAACGAGTAAGTTGACATACTAAAGACAAATCCTCACATAATAAACATTTAAGTTAGCATACTAAACATGAATCTTGACATACTAAACATGTTTTTTATAGTGTTGAGATCACAAAATTTTACACATGGCACTTCATACTTCAGCTTAATTTATCTACATCAAAACATTTTAGACAGTATTTCCCCGTACAAACCCCTAAAAGGCACTATTCACGGTGGTCCCGGTTGACTCTTCATTGATGAGTTGATAAAAAAGCTAATTACATGTAAGTTTGGATCTTTTTTCTGGTCACCAGCTGTGGTTTCTACCAGTAAGTTAGACCTGATCTGGTCTCTGGTCATGTCTTAAAGACCATGAGTCAACACCTGTTTCCTGTATTCTAAATCATCACTTTAAAAACAATACAATTGCTCATGCCCTTCTAACCAAATGTTTTCTCTGATGTTGGAACATCTTGCATGTTTACAGTTATTTCCATAATTATATTCGGTTGGGAGAATACACCCTAAAGTTTTAGCTTCAGTCCCTTAGCACAGGAACGTTTTATCTTGCCTTCCTTCAAGCCATGAGTTGCATATTTATAGAATGAGTCAATTATGTGGTCTCAATAATCAGTTACTGATTTTTGTTGCGCATTTTTCAACCCTATGATTTATTGCCAACTAAATAAAATATTTGTTATGCGATTTCACGCTTTTGCAATCACACACTTTCTATAATCCTAATCTCCAATCTCCCACTGTAAACTGTATCATTCCAATGAAATTAGCCCAGAGACATATTAAATTTATGTAAAGCCAGTTATTATGCAATTTGTTAACAGATTCTTCCAATGAATTTTTGATTTGCGGAGTTAAAACTATATAAGCTGCTTAAGTCACAAAATGTCAACTGCTGAAAAACTTTAAAAAATAGCGAATGCGACGAAGCAATCAGATTTAATTATATGGGACAATCAGTGTTAACGACATGATGTAAGAGGGGTAATTAAGGGCTAGATCCATATAAGCTCTGTTGCTAGCAAACTTTATTTTACTACTCTGCTATGTAGAAAGGCTCAGTTACCTTAATTAATGGAAATGCATGCAAATCGAAATACACCTGCACGATAATCGACATCATTTTACTCTGCTTATTGGGCAACACTTTAAGCTAAGAGCGAATAAAGAATTGTTTACACCAAACATTTTCTAAAAGGCTGGTTCTATATTTTTTTGACCTTTTCACAAGTAGTTAATTGATTTTTTAGGTATGGGTGAATGTATCATAAAATTAAAAATGTTTCCTGAAAAACGCCTTGAAGTTGTGCTCTCGATGGTCTACATAGAACTAGCAATAACCTAAATGACAATTCACAAGTTTTACTATGATAAAAGACAAGTTCATCAGCTCAAAGCCTAGATTTGATGTTAATAAAGGTTTCATTGAACGGGGGGGGGGGGGGAGGTTCCAACTCCAGACTTTCAGTATGATAGACCAACAATTTAACAAGTGAACAATTTCAGAACTGTTGCAGCATTATTATGTTGATTATATCTCAAGGCACACTAAACTGCCAGGGTATTAAATTTCACTTTAATAAGAGCACTGTTTATCTGTCTGACTGTTCGTCGGTCTGTTTGAATCAAAGGTAAGAGGTTCGAGCAAAAGACTGCTTTAAATAAATTTTGAACTCTTGAAATTCAGCTCAGCGGCCGACACCCTACCACTTAGACTAATCCTTTGAACTAAGGCAGCTTAGAATTATTGTGTGCATACTTATTATCTTTGCCGAATCGGCATACCTAATAGTTTGTTAACAGCACATTAGACTGCCAGGGTACTAGTTTACCATAAAAGACTATAACAATTGTTAGCATTCGAGTGTAACTAAGGAGTTCCTGAACCATTAATTTTGAATCAACTGTCTTGCTTTTTTATTGTTGAATAATCACGTTAGATGAAGCAGATACAGAAAAGTAGCCGTAAAATTTGGAGACCTTTCTGATTGTCTGCGCTTCGATCTTAAACAAATGATTAAATTGACTGCTCTAACTTAAATTTCTTCATTACCTTAAACATCTGAAATAATTTTAAAAGTGTAAAATGAATTTTGAGTTGCCAGACTTTACTAAAAACTTACTTTGACAAATTGCCATGGGACTTCGTGGAGTTTTCTGCTAAGAACTGTTGGTTCATTTTAGTAAATAAGTTTTAAATAGACAATCTTACTGACAATGTGTATGTTACATTAGTTGATAAACACTTTTTAACATTTAGGTATTGCTTAAATCCACATGTAGTCTCAATTTTAGTATCTTACATTGAAGTAGCAGTTTGCCTCTTTTTTCCTGTTTTTCACAAATACCCATTTTAAATGCATTACATTAATAAATACAGCACAAGTTAGACAGGCCTACTCTCAAATCTCACTAATCATACTTGGCAAGAACACAAGGTTTTGAAGCAGTACATTAAGATATAGGCAATATCAAGCTCCAAAAACTTGATAAAAGTTTAAATTACTGGGGAATCCCGGAAAGGAAGGGAAAAGTGCTGTAAATTATTGAGTTCCGCTCAGTAATCTTGTTTGAAAATTTCCCAGAAGAATTGCATCTACAGATGGATTATTTAGATATAAAACAAGTAATATAAAAAAGATTAAATTGTTGTGAGAAAGCCACAAAACCTTTTAACCTCATCGAGTATACAAACTGATTATTGCAATATTCTGGACAAAGATGAAATCTTTACACACCACTGAATTCACTCTGGTTTTGGTAGGTCAAATGTATTAATAAAATACATGTATTGCAGCTTATATATCGTATGTGTGATGCTAACAGGTGTGCTACCACAGGTTTACAAATATGTTTATCAGAGCGAAAATTATTCAGTATTTGATATTTATGGATGACTTTACTTAAAAAATCTAACAGAATATTTTTGGCGGCTAAAATTGTTAGTGCAGCTATTATTTTTGCTATTTAATTTAATATTAATTAATTTTATATTAATTTTTTTTAAAGTAAAACTATATCATTGTTGCATGACACAGGAAGCCAAATTGAAATACTTTATGTTCATTACAAAGAAATGACTACACAGAGTCTAAAAAGCAAGCTCTATGCAAAAAAACTAAAGCTTTAAGGTATGCAAATAATTATAAAAAATTTTGCTTAGCTGGTTTTCAGCAAACATGACACATGTAGTATTTAGATGATGTTTCTTAATATGTTTAACATTATTAGAAATGTTAGCCATTTGAATCAAATAAAGGTTAAACATGTATTGTTTGAATAACCTTTTTTTGGCTAGCAGTATAGATGCTAGGTCAAAATTATTAAAACAGCTAACAATGATATTTTAAAACAATTGGTAAGTGTTGTATGCAAACTGTTTATATCACCTAAGTTTACAACCCGTAACTGTTAAACGAAAAATAGAAACGCAAAGCCAAATCAATCTTCAATCTTTCAATTACAGTTAAATAAACATTTAGCATAGTTGAAGTGATTGAGAAAAATCATTTGTTTACATTTTTCCTGATTTGTCATTTTGTTGTAAGCTATCTACAGTTTTTGGCAGAGACTCTATCGGTGATTGGTGGAATGTCTGTGTACAATGAATGCTATTCGCTGACTACATTTGACTATCAAAGCTTTCAAATTACTTCTACTGGAGAGATCGTTAGAAGATGATCACTCAATGCTAGATTTGGTATGTAGATTATAACAAATGAACTATAATAAGTTGTTATGTCAGTAGTGACAATACTAACTGTTATTATTTATATCAATATTAAGTTTAGTAATAACAACCAAAGACTAAATTTAAAAAACAATTGCTGTTATACTTTTAGGTGCGTAGTAAAAAAATTTGCCTTATAGTGTACCAGAATCGTTAATGGCAAATGTAGTGATTTTTGCAATGAAATCTTAAATAAGTTTTTTATGCGTATTATACTAATTAAATGAACTTTCTTTCCATTGCAACAAAAGATTCAGCTAGTAAAATATTGTCAACTTGCTCCACCAAAATGTGCATAACAGCATCATTAACAATTTTGGTTAACTAATTTAATCATAAAATTATAGTTCCTGTTTCATTAAACTAAAAACTAGTTCTTGCCACTTTTTTGTAATATTTCACAAGCATATTTTGAAACGCCTAACTTTTGTTAGTCGAGCATTTGCCATATTTAAGGTTTAAACCTTCTAAGCAGAACTTTATTATACACTAATAGTTTCAAAAGAATTAAGAAACTTGGGAACCTAAACAAACTGTAGCCAACTATAAAGCGAAACATGCCAAAACACAGCTGATAGCTGCATGGTAATGATAATAAGACATAGAGTATAATGAAAGCTTTGCGATTGGATTATTTTGAGATTAGTTTTGTGTCCAACAGGAAAATCATAGACTTACATATTAAATAAGCAATAAGACTTGAAGTATTAATCAGGAGTTTTGCAAACCCATCTTATCTCCAATAAATGTACCATAGACTTCTGAACTCAGATAGCGCTGATGAATATACAACGAGCTGCTCAGTTCTATGTCAATATATTTTTAAACAAAAGAACAAAGCATAGAGTTATTCTAACATCAAAATTTTTACAATACTAAGCTAGAAATGTAACAGTCCTCAACATAAACCTTTTCTGTACTATTTAAAAGTGTTGTTTCAATTTAAAAAGTTATCGTGTAAATATGGTCCTTTTTAAAATTACAAGTAGTAAAGTGCTAAAAGGTTTATTTATTAGCACACCTTACATGTATCATCAATAAACATTCATAATATTAAAAATTTGTATTTTATGACAAAATATGCTTTGACTTTTGAAATTATAAAAGTGGTATGTTTATATGTAACATATTGTAATGCAACAAAAATTATTATAGCGTAAAATTTCAAGATGAAACAAATGCAAAATGACTTCCTACTGCCGCATAGCATATTATGTTATTTACTAAATTGAAATCAAGTTATATAATAATATGTAACAAGAAGTTATATATTACATAGTCGTGTATTACATCATGTTTTAAAACAATCTAGTACTTTGCCCGTAGGCTTTTTAGTTAGTTCCTACTAATTAAAACTATATGCATGAACAATGTGTTGTTTGTTACAAGCTGTAGTGTGATACTTACTTGAAGCAATTGGTGTATTACATACCATAACTAAGTAACATTTCTTATGCATCATTTTGTGAGACCTAATCTATAGGAGGTTTAGTTGTTTGCGATAATTTACAGACTTTGTGATGAAAGCAGTCAACACCTCTCTCTACTGCAACAATCCTGAGTGTATGTTCGTATGGACCATCATTTTTCATGACTATAAATATTAGCCAGTCGTATTTCACCTGCAAGTACTAAGCTTTACTTGTCATCTGAATTTAACCAGCCATTGACAATTATGATGACTACTTACTACTTTCTCTATTTTCTTCTGAGCTTATTTTCATACAAGCTGTTATAAAGTAATTTTGGAGTGATTTTTAAAGATTTTATGGACATGTAACTATAAGATCTTCAAAAAATAGATTAGAAATCTATTTTAAAGTTCATGAATTTAATATACTTATTCAACTTTGTCCTGAACTTTTTGGCTATTAATAAAATGTACAAATTTTTGCTGTTTTACAGAATAAAAATAATGTATTGTTTAATTTGTAGGTTAGCGATAGCGCCATTAAGATTCCAACAAATGGACACTTTCTTAGACATTATGCAAGCAACACAGAAACATTCAGGTACACAGACTACATGTAGAGGTATAGAGGCAATTCGGGTACACAGACTACATGTAGAGGTATAGAGGCAATTCAGGTACACAGACTACATGTAGAGGTATAGAGGCCATTCAGGTACACAGACTACATGTAGAAGTATAGAGGCAATTCAGGTACACAGACTACATGTAGAGGTATAGAGGCAATTCAGGTACACAAACTACATGTAGAGGTATAGAGGCAATTCAGGTACACAGACTACATGTAGAAGTATAGAGGCAATTCAGGTACACAGACTACATGTAGAGGTATAGAGGCAATTCAGGTACACAGACTACATGTAGAGGTATAGAGGCATACCATATACTAAAATAGCTTAAACTACAAAATGAACTGCAACTAATTGCACATTCTACAGTATATGGAGAATCTTTGTATGGTATTTTTTAGGTAATCCGACTTATTCACATAGTTAAAGCAATTTCTGAAAGCTTTAAAACTGATGGGGAAAGCACTTTGCTGATATTTAAAGAGTTCAGATTTCTAACTTATCTGCTATACAATTGTCATCATAAAACTAACAAAATCTGAATTTTATTTCCTTTATATTAAACAATGATTACAGTCAATTCCTTGATTTCAATATTTTTCTATACTATTCAGGCACCATTCATATGCATATATTGATGAATTTTAGCACTTTTTGATATTTTAAAATTATGTCTGTTATGTAGGTACGCTCTGAAAGGTCTCTCACTATGCTATGTTAAAATACTTGAAAATGGAAATGTTCAGGCAGTGAGAGTTACACATCTTCTGAGAACACAACTCTACAGAATCTCTGTGTATAATGCTGAATATGACCTAAGGCTAAAGGTAAAACAACAATAAGTGAAAGCATATGTTTTACTCAATTTTCTATTTTTTCAATTGCCCTTTTTTTCACAATAAAAATGAAAGCAAGTTTTCACTTTTGGATATTTTTTAAACCAAAAATCAATGCTTATTTAAACATTTAAGATTATATAAGACATTTTTAGTTTTTGCTTTATGACTTTCACACTACAGAATGACCTCTGAGGGTCAATACTTGATGCATAGAGCATAATGTAACATTAACATAAAAATCTGATAGTCTCATCACCTCTTAAGCCTGGTCTCCATATGACAGCGCAATGATCGTGTGCGGCCTAGTGATTGTTCGCAATGCATTTCTTGGGCTGCCATGCAGTGTTTCTATAGCGCGCATAGGCGCCATGCTTGCATTGGAAAGAGTGGGTAATTTTCTTACTTTTTTGTAGGAGAAACCGATTTCTTTGGAAAACAGCCCTCCGTTTGAATTGTGGGATATGTTGAAAAAATCGAGCGGTGTATTGTGGGAAACATCATTGCGCACACCCGTGGCAAGAATCTATTCTGTTAGATCCTTGCAACCAGCTAACGCACGCTGTGCAATTGTCGTGTGTTGACGTTTCCATATCACAGCCGGCCTACGCACGACATCGTGCACCCTGTTGCGCGCCTTGCGCTGTCATATGGAAACCAGGCTTTATCAACCTCAGTGAAGCCTGCTATATTTCATACAGCAAGCTGCCTCTCTATGTCGTTCTCTGTAACCTGTCTATTTTTTGTAACAACTTGCTGAATTTGGTGAAAAATATAATGATATTTATTTTTACAACATAAGTGATGCAGACGATCAGCATTTTAGAACAAAATATTTGAACAATATTTTCTGTTTTAGCACTACTAAAACTTAATGATATGCAAGCAAATCTGCATTTTATAACAGAAGTTTGCAACCACAAGTCAGAACTTGCTATAGAGTGATCAAAATGTAAAGCATTAATAAAAGGCTTCCATCATATTAAACTATCTCATCAACAAAAGAAAAACTTATGCGAAAATAAAAAAACATACAAACAGAAAGGTTAAATTTTACTAACAGTTAAAAAACTCGGGACGTTAACAATGTTGTTAACTGCTTCATTATTGTGTTTGCAATTAGTACCTAATTGTTAAAAATTGTAGGTAACTATATTTTTTTCAGATTGCTTTTCCAACTTTACTACATTTCTTCTGAGCTCGATCTGTCTTCAACAATTTTTATGGTTAGCCACCTGATGATTATTTCAGAGTTTGGTTTAAGTTGAGTGCATCAGATGGAATGATTCATGGTTATTCAGGTTAGAACTGATTGAATGTGTAGTGTGTCATTTCTTTACTTTTCATGTATATTTCAGGTTGCTTCTTTTCAGTGAGTTCACATCATGGCCTCAAAAAGTTGTTCATCTGATGACCAAATCATGACGAAGATAAGGCAACAAAAGTGGACAACTCAAAATTTAAATAATTAAATCAAAATGTATTATTTAGGAAATTACGTCATCTTAGAGTTTATGTTTTACCATAATGTTATACTTGTCATATTTTATGCTTTTTAAAGCAACCTCAACTCATACACCTCATATTTGACTTTTAAAAACTAACACTATACTTTGCCTTGTGAGCTTTTTGAGAGTCTCAGTCCTTTACATATTTGTTAATAAAGTTTTTACAAAATCTCATTCAATTATTTTGAGCCCAATTTGCTATTACAACTATATGAACTCAATATACATAAACCTATAAGTTCTATTTTATGTACTTCCTCTTTTTTTCAATACTTGTTGCTAAAACCTTTGCATATTTAAACAGAAACCAAAATAAGGTTGTTGCTGTTGTCATTCCAGGCAGCATACATTTAATAATAAATTTATAGTTAAAAACTTTATAAAATGAAAATAGTTTACCTTGTGATACACATCAATACAACTTTGTAATCAAGTTATCACTGCTACAAATTATAGTTTGGTTGAAATAATTAGAATGTGCATGCAGGGTACAATAATATCATGTAATTACATGCATACTATACATACTATTAGATAACTAAACATGGTATTAGATTACTATGTTATACTTATTTTATCTTTAATAATTAACTTCAACTAAAAAACTTTTGTTCAATTTAGAATTGAGAGCAATACAGTTTGTAAAAATAAATGTTATGAAAAAACAATTAGTGTTATAAAAACATGAATTAATGTGTGTTGAAATAGATTCATGTTGAGAAAAGATATTTGGAAGTTGTCTGATCTTTGAACTTTTGTTCAAAGAGATCACAGCTCCAAACTTGCCACTGGTTAAAAACAAAATGGTAGTACCTTAACATAAGAGATCAATGCAAATTTTCAATTCACTCATGTTTCAAATATACTTTTTGCATAAAATTACCGCAATTTATCTATTCTCCTCTCTGATAAAACATCTAAAAGCAGATAGTATATTGCAACATATTTCCAGTTGTTCTAATTCATTACCTTTGCTTGAAAAGAAACAAATATTTTTTGAGCGATTATAGTGTGCATTGACTGTGACATCATGTGCCGTAATGCATGGATTTCTTACCTTCAAGACAGGCGGTTGCAACTCATGGCAGTACGGTACATTTTCGTGGCTCTATAATACATAGCATAAAACTTTAAATTTAAAAAAAAGAACTTAAATTATTGTATGCATATACACTTAAACTAGGATTTAATTTTATTTTACACTTAATGTAAGCCTAATTTTGTTTTTCTAGCCATTTTTGCTATATTTTCTTTTATGTGTTATTTGGCTGTTGCCTTTTTTTCCAAATTTTGTACACTGATTGACATCAAAAACATATAAAAAGTTCAAACTGCAAACTGATCTTCCCAGAAAAGTTGAACACTGTTGTTATCATAAGCAGCCTTTTGCATACTCAGCCTGCTAACTGCTGAGTCAGAAACTTTCTTGTTTGATATCATCTAAAACTTGCCTTGAATCTCAGAACTGAAACATGATCTGAATGTTTGTTGCACAATAAATCACTTGTATGTTGAGACGCTTGTATGTCAAGGTATTACAGTTCTACTTTCTTTGGGTCCGGACAAGTGTAAATAACTAATGCTTGCAACTGAACAGATGAAAGTCCAACAATTGTTTTTCAAATTCAGACTTTTGCAATAAAAAATATCGCTACTCAGTCGCTGGTCAAATCATTGCTGTGATAATACCAACCTAGATGATGAGTAATGCTGCCCAGTGATCTGATATAAAGAATCACCAACCCAATCAATTACTGATGATTAAGCTTGCTGGTGCACTGAACTCTGGTAGAATCTAAAAGACTACTAATCTACAGTAACTATAGTCATTCACTGTTAGTGCAATGTAGAAGATATCTAGCTAATCAATGCTTGTACTCAAGTTGCATATGGACCATAAGATCAATGTAGGTTTTGGTCATTTATTGTACACATTAACAGTGATAAACACCCTAACAGGTAAAAAATATACTAAGTACATAAAAACATCCTGTATAATCTAAATACTCGTTTGCCTCATGTTAGAAATTTAGACATAAGCCTGG
The DNA here is from genome assembly GCF_963576615.1 of Watersipora subatra. Lineage (NCBI taxonomy): Eukaryota > Metazoa > Bryozoa > Gymnolaemata > Cheilostomatida > Watersiporidae > Watersipora > Watersipora subatra. The sequence continues at coordinate 25,995,938 of NC_088715.1, forward strand.
TATAACATTTATTGTTGCTTTCCTTTGCATTCTGTCTATTTTCTTGATGTTTACTGATCTTAACTGAATAAGTTTTGTCAGACACAATAATAAGCAACATACTAAAAGTTTAATACCATTGCATCATCAGTATTTTCTGACCAATATGAATCGTTGGTTCTCTTCTCACTGTTAACTGAGAAATTGGTTAAATTTATGAAATAGTATGTAATTGTTTTATGAGGTGTAGTCAAGTGGGGTTTGTTTAAAATTAAGTCAAGTGTGACACTGTTTAAAATTAGAATATGATCTAGAAGAGAGATAAAAAAATAACTTGATTTGACTACCAAGCGCTTTGTGCACACTGATTGACACACTAAACAAGGTAGTTATACTTACCATCAGCCAATAGTATTCAATAGCACCCTTAGAAAAAAACATCCATTGTTTGAAGCAATTAAAACTTGATTTAGTGCATCTCTTCAGATACTCTGATAAAGGTGTTCAAAGTACCAAACAGGATTTACTAAATATCTAAAGAAACGTCTATCAGTTTAGGGTTTTTGTGTTGATGCTTCTAAAATATATAGTTATCGTTACGTTTTGTCTTTTTTCATGGAGTAGACAACTCTTGTATTAATGAACACATAATGTTCATGTCTTAGCAATGACTAGGCATTTCTGCATCAGCAAACAATTTAAATAAAAAATACTCCTGTGCCTTTCATAAAAATTCAGGCTATTTCCCATTTGTGTAACGCAGGAAAAGCTATTAAATTTAGCTAAATAAATACTTAGTTATTTTGTACAATTAAGAATTCTCTGCTATTAAAAATCACAGCGTTAGTGAGTGGATCCGTTTTAAACCAAGGAGAAACTTTTCTAGTGTAGTCTGAGCTCTTAAAAAGCAGAAACGAATCTGACTGAATCTCAAGAAAGGAATTATGTAACCACACAGGGAAGGCTTATGCTGGCGCTAATACTACTGTAAGCCGGTGTTTGATTATATCAGCTAATCAAATATCTTGCTGATGTTGATCATTTGCTGGGGTTAGTTACAGTGTATGCAGACAATAACTAAACCCTACGCTGATGTTTAAATATTTACTTATAATAAAACTCTTATACGCCGAAATGACTCTCATGCTGGTGTTTAAATGGTTACTAAGCTCAAATTTTTTAATAGATTTTATCAAAATGTGAAATAATTTTTCTATCATTATATCGCATTTGTTTGTTTCTAGCGATCTGACTGCTAGGGTGTTTTAAGATAGAAAGGGAAAACATTTCATCAAAATTAAATTAAGCAGGAAAAATATGTTTCCAAAAATGACGCAAATAGTTACATTATCTTTTTTTAATAACATCAACTATTGTGATCATGTTGCAGGGATATCTGTCTCTCTTGACAAATTTTTAATTTTTTTTGCTCATAATTATAAAAACAACCAAAAATTTAGCCTCAGAGACCTTGCAATAAGTGCTTTAAATGATTTAAATATAAGTTGGTTTGAATTGGTCTGATTTCCATTCTCTAAATGATGTGTAAACATATGGGTACCCGATTCTCGTGTTGATTTATCAATTACAACATTATATAAACACTATGCATGACTATTGACATAGGCTTTAAAGACGTCTAGGCAGATATTTTTCTTTTAAGCATTTTAGTGTGACTCCGATACAACTTTGCCAATTTTAATCTTGGAACATTCCTGCAAACAGGTCATCAAAAAAAAATCTCGAATGATTTAAAAACCTATACGGTTTCTGATAAAAGCTTCTAAGATTAAATGTGACCATTTAATTGGTCACTCATACTGTAGTTAATATCTTAGGTTGTTGCTGAATCTTATGCTAGGGTTTAGCAAGTTATTGAGTTAACACTAGACGGGTTGATCAACCTGAAAAAAGCTGAAAAGTTCAGATTCTACAGTTGTATTTTTTTCTTCGCGCCAATTTACAATAGAGTTCCTGGCTCATATTTTTGTTCACAAAGCAGTGTGTTTAGTTACATTGTGAAAAACATAACTTCACTGCTAAATTCCTGCAGGATGACACTGATTAGGGATACAAATCATAGTGTGTTTGTTGTGTTGTTGTGTGTTACTGTTAACAGCCAACAGTTGACCCTCACTTTGCCAGGTTTCACTTCCTTATAACTTAAGTTGCCCAGACTTTGTCCAGATTCCCGACCTTTGTCCGATACGGCTGAATCTGCCAGAAGCAAGCCAACTTTGACAAATAAGCGGCTTTCGCAAATGGCTAGAGCGATGTGAGTGTGTGAGTTTTACAACAGCTTTACACGTGCCTTGCCAGTGTTTACAAGCAATTTTGAAAGAATGGTAATCTCTGTTTTTTTTTTATTAACCTATCTATCTTCAATTTTGACTGTACAAACTTTCAATGTTTGGACATGACTCACCCGGAACTAGTCTAAACAGTTAAAGGTTGTCTAGAGATTGTGTGGTAAATCTATATTCTTTATAAGAATTTTGGTGTTTCTAGGTATTTTTGTTGGCACTTTAGTTTTTATTCTTGTGTCAGATATAGCCATTATTATTTAGCAAAAAAATCGTATTGCAATAGAATTGTTCTTAGAACCCCCAGTTCTAGAGACGGCTAGCTCAACCAATAGACTAAGATTCCCAAAGAGAGTTGCAACTAACAATAGTCAATATATTCATTGCAAAGATAAATACTCTAATTTTAAGCGGTTGGGGTTATTAAGCAGCTCTGTGGATCCTTACAAGTAACTGAACTATTATTAAACCATATGAAGATATGACAATTGTTTTAGTAAACATTATTAACTAGCTTATGAGATAAGTTACTCAAATTTAATAGTAGTTATTTACTTAGCTGTGCCACACTGGGCAATCAGCTAGAATCAGGGCAGTATCCAACTGTTTGAAAATGGTACTGCGGGGAGTGTCCAAGAGGGGTACCGAGCACCCTCTCGGTGGGGAGAGGGGTCCGGGGGTTCACGCCCAAAAAATTTTTTAGTATAACTAGTCAAAATGGTGCAAATATAGCACACTTAGCTTCTGATGGGGCACATGTTCTAACAGCAAATTTGACATTATAATCCAGTTTTCTAAATATAAAACTGTTTATTGAGATTGTCTTTAACAGCGCTTATTAAAAATATAATGTGAATGAGAGCTGCTAAAGGGGTCGGCCAAAGCTAGCATGAGGTAGAGTTATCACCGGGTACAATGCTGAATGGTGTAGGAGACGAGTAGTCTCCTATGAAATAAATTAATTGAATTATATTGCAGAGTTAGAAAGTAAAACTAATAGAGCACCATGTTAAAAATATTGCAATTATACTATAGTCTATAATACTGAGCCCGTAATAGCAGGTTTAAGTTTGAGCTATGCATGTTACATGCATAGCTCAAACTTAAATTTATTTCTATGAACAAAATCTTTCGTACATAAGCACACATTTACATGTATTAATACTACTACAAAAAATACAACCATCTACAGTTGTATGTCTGTATGAAATGTTTAGAAGCATTCCTTTTGGTAGAGTCCAGCGATATAATGTTGTCGTGTGAGCTACTAACATCCCGATGGTCTTTCTCTGTATATTCCAAGTATACTAAAAGTCCAAAAAGTTTACATCCCTTCTATCATCTGAATTAGTGTTACTCTAATCACACAAAAAATCACTTACAATCGGAGGATCAAATAATATTTTACTTTACCGTTTTGAAAGTCGAGCCGATGTTCACTGTTATTTCCAGCTTTTATTCTTTTCCAAGGAGGCGCGATTTCTTTAGCACAAAGCAACGCCTTTCGGATAATTGTTTCATATCTTAATATATTGACTAATATCTTGTTGAAGATATTTAAAACTTACTAGAATTCATATCCTTTGTTTAACGTTACGAGACGGCAGCTTTAAAATAAACGTCTACCAAAAGTGACATAAATGTCGTTTCCCCAGCAACCGCTAAACGTCATTTTGTTCATTTCCCCAGCCAAAGTGTTAAAATCAAGTAAAAGTGACGTGAATACCGGGTTTTGAGCCTCAAAAAATGGTACTGCCATGGCACTCGCTGCAGTATAGGGGGATACGGCCCTGGCTAGCATGTGTAGAAGGCAATGCTGAATTGATACAAAATGGGAGGCGGTCACCATACACAAACCTCATTAATATTGTACTTAGAGAAAGTATGTAACTCACTGTACTGTTGGAACACTTGATATTGAGGAGTTGCATCCCTGTAGAAACATTGTGCAAATTATTCAGGAATCGCAAGCAGTTAGAATAAATCTGTTTTGTATGCACATCTGGGTTGAAGTTCTTCTAGATAACTTATTTTGAAATTTAGAAAACCATGTCACTGGCTAAGTTCCACTTGTTTGGTATTACAGTGGAGCCACACACTGATGATGATGAGCCTAAGTGTTACACCTAACCTGTCTATAGTGCCTACTTCTGACAAGCATCTGAGTTTGACAACCCTCACCAGACATATACATGTTTTGGCGGACAACAGAGGGGACCACAATCAGTGATACAGAATCACTTATCAAGGCAAAGCAAACATAAGTGCACCGAGCAAATTAACTACAAACACAAAATTGATCACATTAGAAATAATCAGAGGTGTAAAGATGCAATAGAGACCATCAAATACAAGTAAATGGTCATAATTGAAAATCCATGCAAGCAAAATTACATGCACCGAGTGCAGTGTTCCAAGATCAAAATGTTGATTATTGCCTCAATAAACCACACCAATAGTGGGAAGCTCCTATAATGTTAACTAGAGCTACATGTACGGTGCTAAGGTCCTCTTAGATTTCTACACCTAGATGGACAAATCTTTTTTAGTAAGACGGCTGGATATCATAGGTGTAAATAAGGACAGCAAGAAAGTTACAAAAACACGTATAGCAGTACCTGATAACTAAAAAATAGCCTGCAGAGAAACAGAAAAAATGGACAAACACTTTCCACTCGAAAAGGATATCGATAAGTTTCGGTATGTAAAAACAACTTTACCTTTAATAGTCTTTAAAATATTAGGTGCAACAACTCCTGCTGGATAGAATAATTTTAATTTAGGATAATTACCAGTTTTTTCTGCAGGAAGACGATAAATCTTGCCATTCTTAAATGTGTTCATTTCTGGCTTGTAGAATATGTAAAGGATTTAAAGTATGTGAATGTTGTGATAAGTGATTTTGTAGCTGAAAGGTTGGATATTTGCTATTAGTTGGCAGTTTATACAATAGTCCACATTATTGTCTTTAAGTTTCTATACATTTTTGTTTGGTTTTGTGGCTGCCGTTGGCTTCTGACGCCTTTGTGTTGGTGTATTTGGTCATTGAAGTCTGTAGAGCAAATTCCTGGTGAAGTTTCTGACAACTGTACGGTCATTGGTAACCGTGGTTTGGTAGATTCTAGTTTTGAAAATAAGCATGAAGCAGTAATGAAAGCAAGCATGAGACTTATCGTGAAAAAACTCACAAATCAAATTGTCAAAAACAAGCAATCGCAAAAGTGTAAGAAATTGCCTACTTCAAAGAAATAGTCTCAACAAACGCCATAATTTATTAACTTTTGAAAGTAGTTTTATTATATATCCATAAGAATTTTTTTATTTTAATTGGTTTAATGGTTATGTTACATAAAAATGACATGCATATCATTATTTATACAATTACAAATACTAATACACGCAGAGTATTGTCAGCTTCATTCTGAACTGCCATATTGCATTCCCTTGTATTTATTGTTGATTCTATGACTGACTCTATCATGTAGAAAGTGAGTGCTCCGTCCTACAATCAAGCCATTTCTATTAAATCTGAGTATTACTATATCCATATCATAATTATTACTATTGTTAAAAGATCATATTAATGTTGCAACGTAAAGTTAATGCTTTAAGATTCGTTAAAATCCTTTTTATGAAGCCAGTGATTAATGTAAGGCACCTATTTATTAGTAACAAATACATATATTATATATATATACATATATATATATACATATATATATATATATATATATATATATATATATATATACATATATATATATATACAATGTATATATATGTATATATAATTAAGACAATTTTAAGTTAGTTTAAAAAGTCAAACAATTATTGCTTTTGTTGGTGTCGCAGTGCTTATTAAAATATGTTGTGTACAACAATATTACAAGCTTTTGTACTCTGCTCTTTTACTTTTGCTATCTGCTTTTGAGTATCCCACTACCATCTCTCTTATTTAGATGCGACTTAGCAGTGCCTGACTTTGGGTGGCATGTTTCATATGTGGTTAGCAACTGGTAAGTTGCTATAGTATGTTTGTTTGCTTGATGGCTTTTCTAGTCTTCTCCATTATGTTTGTCGGTTGCCTTATTACATACAATGCGTAGAAATTTATTTCTGAGAATTAGTTCCCAGCATTGAACTGGCTTTGTAGAAGCTGCAAAATTGATTTCTTGCATTTGAAGATGGCCTTTCGTATGCAATTCTGCTTTATTGTTGATTTTGTTTTGCATAACCCTTACTAAGTACATAAACAATTGTACCATTTTTCTATATTCTTTCTAACTATAGTTGACATTTCTAAACCATCTATATGCAAAGTATGACATTTCTTAAGAATTGGTTTCTGAATTTATAAATACCAAAGCCATTTTTATGTCCTTCCTGTAAACTTGAGGAACTTGTATATGTGAATCAATACCCAGTTCCTCATTTGCGTACTGCATGATGTCATATACGAGATATGTTAACTATATGCTTTATCTTTTAGCCTCCCTTATACTGATTCACACATTGCATATTGAGTGTCTTTCAGAATACTGCTTATATGAGGTATGAATATGCGGATGAGTGATGGAGGTGGTTAAACTCAATATATTTACTGCTGGAATTTGATGCTCAGCAGCATCTTGTCATAAGACTTCAGTCCCGTTTTCCAACAGGTTGTCGATATATTTATGAAAAGCATCAAAAGGGATTGGACGTCATACATAGTTTTGCACAATAGAAACTGAGTCATAGAATGTTTTGTTATTGTCAGCCTGCGCCACTGCAAGATTCATATACCTTTAACTGCTGTTTTGACAAAATGTCCAACCCACTAGTAACTAGTGTTCGGCTTCTTCGGTGTTATACTCGATTCTTTTTAGAGAACTGGTTACATGCTGAATCATGTGATTATCCAATTTTTTGCAACTAATTTTAAAAACAGGTTTTAGATGGTGAGCAAGTATGTTACTGAGTTAAATTTTTTTGGTTCTTTATCAGGTGTGACGTTTGTAATTTGAGAAGTCAATTTTAACCGTCACCTTTTTTACCAGGTATTCCATAAGCATGAAATTTTAGTGTTCAGAAAAAGATTTCAAAAATCTATCATTGGCATCTACAGTTTTCCATTGAACTGAGAATACACACTTTATGGATTATGGGTAGACAGTATTTTAATGTACATGTACTACTTAATTTGGACTGAGAGGGCTATTTGGTGAGTTTGGCAGAATCTTGAGCTTTCGTTATGACTTCCCTATTTTGACACACCAGACTGGGGTTTAAATTTTGAGTAAAACTACTAACTTTTTAGCGCAAGACCTTTATAATATTCTTAATCCTAATCTGGCAAGACAGAATAGTATATTGTCTGAAAGAGATTAGCTTAATACCCAGTTAAAATAATGGTTGTTGTACTGTTGATTAGTTCATTAGTGTCATTGATTGATTCTGTTGGGATAGATTCAAGAATGAGGTTGAGATTTTTTCGCTGTTATAAAGATATTGGTCTTGCAGATTTTTTTCATGACACACAGCTTTATTGGTTTATAGCAGCGGAGAATTTGTCGGCGATCTTGTATTTAACTTCTTTTACCCTTGGAATTACCCTTGTACACTAGGTTTAAGACAAACATTTATAAAAATTCTGTTGTGTTTTTACAGTAAAATTAATGATACATTTATTTTTGTCTAGATATCATCTTTGATGTGTGCAGGTTTCTAGCCTAACCTTAGATATATTACATATAAAGAAGTAACCGTATGAAATCAAAAAGCCGTAGCAAAATGTGAATAAAACTATCAACTTACATACGCTACTAACAAAAACAAAGCTAGAAAATGCAACATACAACAAACTATTGCACAGCACAAGAAAATGCCAAAATAAATTCAGTTCCAAAATATATTAGCATAGCCAAACATTTTTTTTCGTCAATTGTCGCTCATGCAAATAACTTAACAGAAAAACCTCAGAGATTAGCTATAAGCATGCAAAGAAGAAAAACAGTAATAGCTCCAATTAATAAACAGTAATCATACAAAAAACCGACGCATCAAAATGCATGAACTGGCAGTTGTTAAAAAGCAAACAGCTGCCCTACTACTAAGAGATTACCTAAAAAAAACAATTCACCAAGCTACTGTAAACAAGAAAACCAGAAAAATCAAAAACCTAGATATGAAATTTCTTAAAAGACTTCAAAACCGGACACACTATCCAAAAGACATAAGTAACCAGAAAAGCAAAGAAATTGATTCAAACTACACAAGAACATGTGGAAACTAAGAAGCAAATCTGTAAAGCAAAGTATAAACAGAAAAGCAATGCTCATAGACATAGCACCCAAGTACAATATTGCAACCTGTGAATCTTCTATAACTGTCCACATAATATACAAACATGATCTAAATAAATTACCTTAAACACTCTGAAATAAACTACAATAATTGTTTTTTGCAAGCATCCTAAAAGTTATCTTTGTGAAAAAAACATGTCTGCAAGTGTTTATACGAACAAAAATAATAAATTGTTCAGTAATATGAATCTTTATACCTAACTTTGTGATTATTATTACTAATTATTTATAGTTATAAACCTTACGCTTTTAGTGAACAGACCATAAACCTTGTCAAATATTACTGATATTTGCAAACTAACCCTAAAAACTTGATGAATCTAAAGATGATAAGGTCATTCTAAAACTATTCACAAACTTTAATATAGTACATTTCTCAGTGAAACATTAGATTTTTAGAAAACATTTAAAAGTGCATTGAGATTTTTAGATTTCATTTTACAAAAGGGTAAAGAGATGAGTAAATTGATTTGAAATTATATTTATTAGACAGCAAACAGCCTGAAAAGAGTACAACTTCCAATGTTACTACAGTAAGTTGCTGTATGACAGCATTGCAGATAAATCATATGTTAATAAGCAACGCAGAATGCCACTGGGTAATTTGGTCAGTGAAAGGATGTTGATTGTTCTCATAAAATAGCACTTTGACATGACCTTGGACTGTTTGATGCCTTAAAATTGCTGGAAATGATGTGTTCAAAGTTTACGGTGCTTTATTGGTGACATCGACGCTGTAGGAGATGCCGGACTCTTTGCACTATTTGGTTGAGAACTAGCCTCTGCTCCGACATTTGATGTGGCAGACTCTACCAGAGTTTCTACTGGTTGTGCAGGATTTTGGGGGTCAAAAACACTTGCTAAAGGTGTAGCTGGGGCTCCATCTTGTTGTGGGGATACACGCAGAGAATTTTTCGCTTCATTATGAACTTCCATGTTGCATTCCCTTGTATTCATTGTTGATTCTATGACTGACTCTATCATGTGGAAAGCGAGTGCTCCATCCTACAATCAAACCATATGTAGTAATTCCGAGTGTTACTATATCAATATCATAACTATTACTATTGTTAAAAGATCATAATAATGTTGCAACATAAAGTTAACGCTTTAAGATACGTTAAAAAGCTTTTTTATGAAGGCAGTGATTAATGTCAGGCACCTATTTATTAGTAACAAATACATATACATATATATATATATACATATATATACATATATATATGTATATATATATATATATATAATCTGTACTACTCGGCGTTGCCTGAGTAATAAAAAAGTCTTTGCCTGAAAATATATTTTCATTTAACATACCGTATACAACATTTACCATTCTAACTTTTAAACTTCATATCATGAGAAAATATTTGTAAGTAGTTCAAATGAATGAAGAGGAAAAAAAAGCCACAGTAAAGGTTTTCAAGCTTTTTCAAAGAAATACAACTTTTAAATTTTATATCATGAAAGAAGTTATTTGTTGAAATAAATTAGGAAGAAAAATTAATAAAGCCATAAATATACATGTATATATATATATATATATATATATATATATATATATACATATATGTATATTTGAAGTGTATACTTACATGCATATATATTTGAAAAATTAAAGTTTCATTACATTATTAATGTGATACATTAACATACATATAACATTACATTTCAACATGGTTTTTGCTTATCAGTAGCACATTTAGGAAATATATTTAAAAAAAACAAAAAAACAGTTTTAAAATCTTGCAGCATTCCATGAAAGTATGTATTTCATAAAATTAGAGCTTATTGTATCATACCCTAAATATATTTTCAAATTACCTGTGATCAACACTATGATTTGTAAACCATTTTAACTATTGAAACTTTGAATGCACGTTTTGATGCTTACCCAACCTCCTTGAACTTCAATCCATTCAAATGGTGCATAAGGATTTGCTGCAATCGAGTTGGTCATAAACATCTCGCAAAGCCATCCAAAATTACAGCATGTTTCTTTCTCTGAAATCATCTGATTGACTGTAAATTCAATGAGCTGCAAAAAAAAGCAAAATGACGAGGAATTTTAAAAAACTGGAGCAAATTAATGACACCACACTCATTTAGCTTTTCGGACAAACATATTTCTTGTTGGTCACTTGATTACCACTGAGAGATAGAATATCACGTAATTTATGTTGTCATTACAACTTTGGAAAGCTGTGTTTGTGTTTGTGGAAAAGCTCTTATTTATTGCAATTATAGAGTTAAAAACTTTGTTAGCAATAGTTGAAACATTTCCTCTTTAACTTTTTTCTAATATATATCTATGGCCAATCTTTAGTGTGGTAATCAATAGTCATATTGTACAACTTGTTTTACACAAGGTACCACAGCAAGTAAACAAACTTAAAAGCAGTGTACAATGTTGATGTTTGTGACTCAAACAAATACTTGATAATTAGAAGTTGTCCACTCAATTTATCTGTTTTATCAAACTGGTTTTTGAGCCGTCAGGATATATTGATTAAGCTTTTGGGTAACCGTTTTTTCTGTATTATTCAACATTGTACTAGTGCAGTTTAAATAATCAACATTAAATATAAATCAACCGCTGATCCTCACTAACATTCACTCGTATTTAATATTAATTTGACAACATAAAACACGGTGCCTCGATTGAAGAGGGAAAGTAATCACTAAGCACTCGATCGCACTCATCAGAAAACCTACATACCTCCAACGACACACATCAACAAGGCTGAGACCAACGATTTCTTGTTCCCAAGCCACTACAAGATGGAACTGGTTTATCAAATCAATGGATTCATTTCAAAGAGGAATTTGGCTATTACCTTATCGCAGCTGAGAAATCGAAAAAAAGAGAAATCATCAAAATAGCCATTCTTCTTCGATGCATAAAACCCGAGGAGTTGACATTTTTAAGAGCTTCAAGTATGAAACTGGAATGCCAAAAGATGACTAAGCTGATGTAATTAAAAAATTCGATCATTTCTGTACCAAGCAATCCAACAAAATCATCAAAAGACACTAACTACTCTCCACCAAACAAGGAAATCTATTGATAGACGAGTTTGTGACATCAATACACAAAATAGCCAGAGATTGCAGCTTAGAAGATATATGTATGACGACTTCATGATGCAAGCGCTGCTATTGGGGAGTAATGATAAAAGATTAAGGAGGAAACTCTTTGAAGAATCTGGAAACCTCACTTTAGAGAATGCTATCAAGAAGTGTATAATTTCAGAGAGTTTCTAAGCAGACCTATAGGTGATCAAAACAGACGGAGTGCTTGTTCAAAAAGTCGACAATAATCAATCCAAACCTAACAGCAGAAAACCTAACTCCAACTCGACATATATGTCAAACTGTGGCAACTGTGGAACTTCTCACCCACCACGCAAGTGTCCAGCATATGGCAAACAATGCTCAAAATGTAAGAAGTTCAACCACTTTCAAGCAGTTTGCAGATCGAAAATAGGCCGCAAACTACACCAGGTGTCAGAGGGAACAACTGCAGAGGACAAAGACAATGAGTCCAGCGACTCCCTTATGTGCATCTGAGTAGTGAGGAGAGGAAAAAAGCTTATCTCAACCATTGAGACTAACACTAGCAACGGGAGAACACGTATAGAATACCAACTAGATACTGATGCCTTCTGCAATGTATTCAATCAGAAAGATTACAACCCTCTTGGACAGCCGCCGCTGAGCAACAAGAGATTATCAACCCTGCAGCTTTACGATAGAACCGAAACCAAACCACTAGGGAGATGTGAAGTTGTGATGAACCAACAACACTTCAAGTTCTATACGGTCAAAACAGTGAACATGAGTCTACTTTCCCTAGATGCCTGCCTAGACTTAGAACTGCTAACAGTCAACAGAGAATGGGTGAACATGATCACTGACCCCAAAAACAATGGACTACACGACATACTGACACAACATGCTGGTGTGTTTGAAGGAGTTGGCTGTCTGCCTGGTGAATACTGAATCGAGTTAGACACTAGTGTTACTCCAACCCAATGTCACAACAGGAAAGCGGCACTCTCAATGAGACAAGATGTCAAGCAGAAACTACAATCACTAGCAGACAGCCAGATAGTTGCCGAGGTAAATCATCCAACTTCATGGATCAGCAGCGCATTAGCTAGAAGAAAACCCAATAGAAAGTTACGAGTGAGCGCGATCCAGCCAATTTGAATAAAGCCATAATGTGTAACCACTTCCCTATGCCCACCCTAAAGGGCGTGTTACCAGAATTACATGGAGCAAAATCATTCTTGCTGTGCGATGCCAAAGACGGGTTCCTCCAGGTTAAACTCGATAACGACTTCAGCAACTTTACCACTTCTTGGACTCCGTTTAGAAAATACAAGTGGCACCACATGCCATTCGAGCTATCTTCAAGCCCTGAAGAATTTCAGAGAAAACTCAGATGCACTCGCCGGTCTAGACGGTGTGATGATAGTGGCAGATAACATACTCATCTATAGACAAGGAGAAACAACTGAGATAGCCACCCAAGACCACAACTACAAGCTAAAACGATTGTTAGAACGAGCCCAACAGATAAACCTCAAACTCAATAAGGAGAAGTGCAGATTTTTACTAAATGAACTGGCATTTATTGGCCATATCATCTCAAGAGAGGGAATTAGAAAAGACTCCAAGAAAACCAGCGCTATCCAAGACATGGTGAAACCAAAAGATTGATATGCAATTCGATGATTCTTAGGCCACATCAACTATTTGGCTAAGTTCATTTCCAACTGTTCAGTTGAAACGGAACTTCTCAGAAGACTGAATGGAGCAAAAGGAGACAATTTTAACTGGGGAGAAGACTAAGATCAAGCTTTTGTTAAACTCAAGCACCCAGCTACCGCAGACACCGCACTGCAATATTTCAAGGTAAACGACCCAGTCATCATAAAAACTGACGCATGCTCTGAAGGACTAGGCGGAGCTCTGCCACAGAAAAGCAAACCAGTAGCTTACGCATCTAGAAGTCTAACAGACAGCGAGCGCGACTACGCGCCTATAGTGTTGGAACTACTAGCCATTGTGTTTGCCATGAAGAGATTCATCAATACGTTTTTGGCAACCCTGAGGTGACAATACACACAGACCATGAGCCACTAATTCCAATATTCAACAAGTATCTCTTAAAAGCTCCAAAGCGACTACAAGCAACGATGCTAGTTTTACAGAGATACCCAGCACATATCGTCTACAAACTTGGATCGAAGCAAATTACTGCTGACATGCGATCTCGTGCGCCGATCCACAAATCAACACAAAGTGAAATCCCTGAAGGACAGACTTTTCAAATACAGTCATTCTTATCAGATCTAGATATTGCAAATCCGCTCCAAGACTTACCTGTGTCAGACAAAACATGGAGGCATCAAAGAAGCCATTAAAGCCAATCTTGAGCTAGAAGCAGTCAAAAATCTTATTCTCTTGGGATGGCCCTAGAGAAGGCTAGGGCTACAGGAAAATCTCCAACCGTACTTCCATCTTTGAGATCAACTCGCAGTACTAGATGGTGTCATATACAAAGGTTCTCAACTGGTAATCCCTACGACATACCGACCCACTATCCTGAAGAAACTCCATGTCAGCCACCAAGGCATAGCAGCAACACTTAGGCGAGCCAGATCGTGTGTGTTTTGGCCACAAATGTCAGAAGACATCAAGAAGCACATTGAATTTTGTATTCCGTGCGTAATGGATTCCTTGCTACAGCAGAAGGAGACTCTACAGAACCATGACATTCTAGGCACCCCCTAGAGTAAGATAGGCATGAACTTGTTTACACTTGACAACAAAAACTACCTAGAAATGGTCGACTACTTTACAGACTTCTTCGAATGCGAACACCTGAAGGAGACAACTGCAGCCAGTGAACAAAGCCTCGAAAAAGACACTCGCCAGATATGGCATCCCTGATGTAGTTCGGTCCAAAAATGGACTCCAGTTTACTGCCTCAGAGTTCATAGCATTCAGTGAAATGTGGGGATTCCAATACACAACAAGCTCACCAGGACACCAACATTCCAATGGTAAAGCGGAATCAACAGTTAAAATTCTGAAGTGAATGATGAGGAGAGCTGAAGATCCCTTCATTGCCCTTCTAGAATACAGAAACACACCTACGGCAGGAATGACCTCCTCACCCGCAGAGAGGATGTTTGGGAGGTCAACCAGATCAGTGCTCTAAACAGGACTTTCAGATTACAATCCCACACAAGATAACATACTGAGAGAGAAGGCAGCCAAGAAGCTTACCATACAGGGAAGCTACAACAAAAGTGCAAAGGATCTTGTTCCTCTGTCCATCGGCTCACCTGTCCTCATCAAGAACGTTCAAAACGCAAAAAATCAATGGTGCAGAGGCAAAATCATTGAGACTCTCTCAGATCAATCAAATACTATTCTAATGAAGAAACTGGCAATCTCATTCGAAGAAACAGAGTAGATCTGAAAGAAATGTTTACCGAACCTTCAGGGCCACAGCAGCCATCAGCTGTAACAGCTGATTCCACCACAGCAACACACCGGGATGAAACTAGGCAGTCAACAACACCAAATCTAGTAGCACACCCAATTGCAGATGAACCACAAGCAGCCACTACCTGTAAGAACCTGGTCACACAAGGTACGCCGAAAACTCATGAACCAAGCCCGAACGGTCCAGATATCCTCCAACCAAATACAAAGATTTTTCAATGCAGTAATAGCCACTGTGCGAGATCCAACTAAAGAAACACTGACAATATTGCTTTTCGCAACAATCAGCATAGGGTGCTCAAACAACCATTGCAAATTTACTTGTTAAAAGAAAGGAGATGTTGATGTTTGTGACTCAAACATAAATACTTGACAATAAGAAGTTGTTCGCTCAATATATGTTTTATCAAACTGTTTTTTTGGGCCATCACGATATATTGAATAAGCTTTTGGGTTACCGTTTTTTCTGTATTATTCAACCTTGTACTAGTGCAGTTTGACTAATCAACATTAAATATAAATCAACCGCTGATACTCACTAACATTCACTCGTATTTAATATTAACTTGCACAACATAAAACAAAAAGAAAAAAGAACAGAACAAAGAAGCTATAGTCCACCTAAAAAACTAATGAATAGTCTAACTAATATAATAATGTTGGAACAGAATGCATGAAATACGTAAAAAGGAAGCTCAAGGATTGATATGAGTATTGTTTAAACAAAAATTGGACAAATAAAAACTCTGTGAAAATAGTTATGAATATCTATGAAAACAAATTCTAATTATGAAAGCAACGTGTTAAATATAAATGTAAAAAAAAGGTAAGGCTATATGGCGAATGGTATTATTGATCAGAGGATAGTAGGTGTAGTTTGAGCTTTGCTTTAAAATATTGCAGAGGAAGAGTTCTTAAATGAATACAGAGGTTATTAAATGAATTTAGTAGGTTACTGTTGAGTTTGTTGTGGTTTATGGCACTAGGTAAAATAAGGATAAAATAACTGATAAGTAACGATTTTTACTAAATCACATTTCTTTTGTTGCCTAATTTCAGCAAGAGGCAGTAGCTCAATCATTGTTCATAATTAAAATTATTTTGTATATCAATATTTTCGATTGCGTCATACGCAATTGAACTCATATATATAATTAGCATTCTAGAGCAGAAACATAATCGGAAACCATATTTCAAGTCAAAAAACCAGCAAAGTAGGTTACCAAAGCTTTCTACATTAAACTAACATAAACCAAATGTTTTGTTGACAAAATATGTTTAGATCACATTAACTTCACAAAAAATTGCAATCAAAATGATTTTTTTTGTGACTTCCGTATTCGAAAGGAAACACTAATTGCTAATCATGGCACACCAATCGAATAAAACAGTTTGAACTAGAAAGCAGTGCACCCATCTAACTTGTCAAAGAATCGGTGTTTGATGTTTCCAAACCATCCTCAAAGGCCCCTTTTCCAACTATCACAGAAGTTTGCATCAACTATTCTAGCAGCCGAACTTGGCAGAACTCAACGGTTTTCATAAGTTTTCAACCATTTACTATTGAACTGTGAAGTTTTAAATTTTTTTGTCGTTTAGGATTACTAAAGCCAGCCTAGTCGCTAGTGATTACTGAAATTAGACAACTTCATTCATGACAGTTGGTCGATCACCTGCTAATAAAAGCATTTGATGCTCTGAACCAAAGGGCTGTTCTCTTAATAAAAAAATTAGGTGTACATTTACACTGCTAGTCATTCTTAAAGGCTACAATCATACCACACTAAACATTTCATAATCTTTATTTCAGATAATTATATTTTAATGTTTTACTACAGCGTATCATTTTAGCTCATAGGTTGCATACTCTGTAGACTTTCCTTTATGTCTCAAACAAAAATAGGCAGATCTGGCCAAATTTTTTAGGAGTTAATTGGAATATTATTGATAATTTTATATTAAGATGTGGCAGGGCTAGCCAAAGCTTAAATTTGTTTTAGATGGACAGAATTGTATTAGGCCACTTATACAGACTGCTTAACAAATATTCTCTAGCAACATCAGCAGCAACAGTGGTGAAAGCATAGATTTGAATAATTTCCAGGTTATATTGTTGCTAAAGTACTTACTGTAAGCAGTCTATTCCAAGTTATTTCACCATTTGGAAATATTATGGACATTACACTTGGGCTTTCATTTCCCGTTGCATAGAGATTCATAGTTGGCGGAGGACGGATCTGTGCGCCTGCTCGCAATCCTAAAAAAATGGTGATTTTTGGCAAGAGGACAAAATACTGAGAAACATTTAAAACTAGTTTTTAAATTTACAAACTTCTATCAAATATCAAACATATATGTATACATTTTGATACATATTTTTGTGTACATGATTTTGTGTACATTTTGATATATATAATAATATATCAAAAATATAAAGCAACAAATGAAATTTAATGATATGGTAAGAAATTACATCAGATTTATAGTTCATCAAACTGCAATTGCATCGCCTAAATATATAAAAATATATTTGTATATAACTCTCAAAGCTTGTTGTTTGTTTGTCTAGTTATAGCAATTCAAATCTATCAATACATATATATATCACAGAAGATATGATCACGGAACCTCCCTTTTACAAAGTGACAAGCTAAATCATTATGCTAAACAAGATGCGACAGGTTCATTGTGCAATACAAGTCTTTACATAGGTTAAAATACACATAGTAACTCTGCAATTCATGCAACGGCACTAAAGCCTGCTCTCGTAGCTCTTACTAGTAAGTTTAACAATACGAATCCTAGCTTACTCAAATTAGTCAATAACAAGTACATTACCTGCTACAGTTTATAAGCGGTTTTTTAATACCAGTGCAATCCTGGGCGTTCAGCTAGTGTATGTATTCGCAAAATAAATGCCTGTCATTGCCCGCCTAATAAAAAAGTATCTGCCAAAAGGAATCGGTTTTCATTTAATTTACACATAAAATTTTTCCTCATATCTTTATAACCTTTATCATGGGTAAAGGTTTTTTTAAGTGCAGTTCAAATATAATAAGTAAAAAACTAAAACAGCTGTAACGGTGTTTTAATGTGAAATAGCTAGCAATTATTGGTTGGATAAAAGACGGTTTGTTACAATGGTCATGATGAAAAGTGAACTAATATTGATGCAATTGAAATAAACTAATAAAACAAAAATATAAGTTCAAAGTATGTTGAATTTGAAGCAACCGAGTACATAGATTTGTGAGTAAAAAAGTTGCTTGCGCTGCAAAAGCAATCCATTAAAATTTTGAACACGCTTATAATGGTATTTCGTGATGGTTGATACTGGCACAAAAAAGAGATATCAAAAATAATTACACCAGCGAGGTGTATGAGATTACTATGTTTGACTGAACCAAATTAGAGTGTAAAAGCATTTTGTACTCGAGAATGCCCGTGTCATTGATTTCTCTCACAGCTTTTAGTATCTAGCTGTTAGATTGCCATCATAAAGCTTAAGTCAAGCTAAATTTGCGCTATCTATTCTAATATAGCTAAAATATTCTAATACAAGTAATGCTTTTGTTTAGCTATTTATTAGATAGCCATAGCTGAGGCTTATATAAACTAGGTCTGGAAGGCAACAGGGCAATACATACTATGAGAGTGAATAAACCACATCTTGTGTTATTATTCATACAGGTAAGATTTATTACTGTTATACTTTCCTTGTTGTCTCTACATGTTAATGCAATACATACTATGAGAGTGAATAAACCACATCTTGTGTTATTATTCATACAGGAACATAACAGAAGTTATTGGCGACAAGGATGGGATATTCTTGAGCAGTACAACTGATATTCTTACAAGAATATAACCCGGAACCTATACAGCATTCTCAGTATATACAAGTATGTCTTCGGAAGTGGATAAGTTAATTGAAGTAATTACAACTCAAAACCAAAAGATGGAAGAACAACAACAAGCTTATCTGGAAGAAAATAGGAAACTCATGGAACTACTGGTGAAAGGTCAAACCGAGACAGCAGCGAAGATAGCACCATCGGCAGCCTTACCCAAGTTTTCAGAGTATGATCCAGCTACCGAACTATTGACTGATTACATGAATCGATATGACACTTTTGTAGCAGCTCACTCTATACCTGAAAAGAGGAAAGCTAATGTGTTCTTAATTAATCAGTCACCTGTTCTTTACAAACAGATCAGCAACATGGCTAGCCAACTGGAGACCCCAAAACTTATAAAGGAAGTTACCATGGAAGAAATAGATAATTTCTTAAAAGAACAATATGATCCTACACGATTTTTAGTACGCGAGCGTTATAAATTCTGGAGTACTATGAAAAGGAAACCTGGAGAAACTATTCATGAATTAGCGAATAGAATTAGACAGGAAGCGACCACATGTGACTTTTCTAATATTGATGATCCATTAGATGAAGCTATGAGAACACGGTTTGTCTGCTCAGTAAATAATGAAGCAGTTCTCAAAGCACTGTTCAAAGTAAAAGAAACTGAGCTATCTTTTAAAAGAGCTATTGAAATTGCGACAGAAACAGAGGACGCAGCCAAGATAGCCAAAGAAACCGTATATGGAGAGCAACAAAAAGTTAGCAAGGTACAACCAGATCATAGAACTAAGACACCAACAGGAACTTCAAACTACAAAGAAGCAAGACAGACAACTTTCAATTGCTACAGATGCAATAAAACTACACATACTGCTAAGGAATGTCCATACAGATCTGCTACATGTAATTTTTGCCAGAAGTTAGGACATCTAAGAGTTGCCTGCCGAAAAAGAAAAGCAACTACTAATAAAAGGCCTATAGCACAGAAATCTACACCAAAACAACAACTTAAAACTATTCGAAGAATACATATGGAACAACTTCAAAAGAGTATTGAGATAGAAGAGCAGATCATCGAGATGGAGTTAGATACAGGAGCCTGTGACAACTTCATTACTGAGGAAGTCTGGTGTAAACTTGGAAAACCTGTACTCTCTACAACAACGACAAACTACGAATCTGCTTCAAAACATCCTATTGAAGTAATTGGACAGTGCCAGCTGAATACTAAAACTGTAAAGGGAAATCCTATTGCTTTGAACTTTGTAGTTAGCCGGGTTCCAAATCTCAACCTGATAGGACGAGGAGCAATCAAACTATTGGGGATATCAATAGACAACCTGCTCAGCCAACAAACTACTACGACTTGTAAATTAGTAGACCTGGAAACGGCTGACAAAAGTCTACAACAATCTTGCGAGCAACTCTGCAATGAATTTCCTGATCTATTTAACAACGATCTAGGCTGTCTAAAGGATTACGAGCTAGAAATAAAATTCAAGGCAGATGCAAAACCAGTGTTTCACAAACCTCGACCTGTTCCATTTGCTATTCAAGATGAATTAAATCTAGCCTACGAAACTGGAATTCAAAGAGGAATCTGGAAACCAGTACAGTTTAATCAATATGGTACGCCTGTAGTTCCGGTCAGGAAAGCGCAACTTTCCAACAGTCATCAAAGATCGATCAGAGTATGTGGAGACTACTCACAAACAGTCAATCCACAATTAGAGACTCACCGACAGCCTATACCTCTACCCGAAGACCTGATGAACAAGTTAGGAGGAGGATACGGATATACTAAAATTGATCTAGCGGATACATACAACCAAATCCCCCTGGGTCCAAACAGTCAGAAAAAGCTTGCTCTTAGCACTCAAAAAGGAGTACTACTACAGATGAGACTTCCGTTTGGAATCACTTCAGCACCTGGATATTTTCAGGAGATAATGGAACAATTGACAGCTGATCGACCAGGGGTAGCTGTATATTGAGATGATATACTGGTTAGTGGTACTGATGCTACAAGTCATTTACAGAATTTGCGACAACTACTTGCAAGACTGAATGAGAAAGGTTTACGATGTCGTAAAGAAAAATGCCATTTTGCTCAACCCTCGGTAGAATATCTTGGTCATAACCTATCAGCAAAAGGAATTTCTAAAGGACTAAAAGCAGATGCTGTTAAACAGATGACTGCCCCAACTAACATAAACAGTTTACGTTCATTCCTTGGATCAGTACAGTTCTACAGCAAATTCCTACCTAACCTATCAACGATTACAGAACCATTACACCAGCTAACTAGAAAAAATGTGCAGTGGAAGTGGAGTGCAGAACAGGAAACCAGTTTTCTTCAGCTAAAGCAACTGCTGACTGCTGACACAGTTCTTACACATTTCAACTCAAAGCTGCCTATAGGAATAGCATGTGATGCTTCCGAAAAAGGAATTGGAGCTGTCTTATTTCACAGATATGAGGATAATAGTGAAAGACCTATTATGCATGCTTCTAAAACATTGACGGCGACCCAAAGAAAATATGGTCAGATTCAAAAAGAGGCACTAGCTATCATATTTGCGTTGAAGAAGTTTCACCAATTTCTCTATGGCAGAAAATTCACCATCATTACGGACCATCGAGCATTGACATCTATGTTTGCACCTAACAAAGGAACTCCTGCACTTGCTGCTAACCGATTAGCAAGATGGGCTCTCTTACTCAGTCAATATGAATATGAAATTGAATATAGAAAGACTAACAAACATGGGAATGCAGATGCTCTTAGTCAGCTACCTGTTGGACCAGATGTTGAGTTTGACAGAGAGGAAGACGATGCTGACGTAGACATTATTTGCACTATTAAAACTATTGGAGCTCAACTTAACCCTACAGATCCAGGAGTAATAGTCAAGGAATCTTCTAAAGACATTGTTATCTCTACAGTCATGAGATATACAACAGAAGGATGGCCACATCGAGAGGAAGCAACTCCAGCTACTTCTGAAATCAAAGAATTTAGAAAGTTAGTAAACTCACTATCGGTGTGTAATGGTTGTCTACTCTATGGAAACAGAGTAGTAATTCCTACCAGCTTACAAAAAGAAGTACTGAAGATATTGCATCTCGGACATTTTGGGATACAAAGGATGAAGCAGCTAGCACGCACAGCGGTATACTGGCCTAGAATGGATGCTGACATTGCAGAGACAAGCAAGTTGTGTATATTGGGTGCTGAAAATCAGAGACTACCTTCAAAGTATCCTGTACATCCGTGGATGCTACCAGAGAAACCATGGAGTCGTTTACACTTAGATCATGCTGTCAACTTTATGGGAAGTAACTGGCTAGTTCTCACAGATGCTTACACTAAATATCCTTGCATACACAGGACCAGTTCTACATCGACAAAATCAACTACTGATCTTTTAGAACAAGATTTTTCACACTTTGGCTATCCACACACATTAGTTACAGACAATGCTACTACCTTTAAATCAAAAGAGTTTCAACAGTGGTGCAAAGAAAGAGGAATTACACATTTATCAGGAGCTCCTTATCATCCTGCAACAAATGGAGCTGCTGAGAGAATGGTGCAATCATTTAAACAAGCTTTAAAAAAGTCTACTCTGCCACCTAATGCAGCATTATTAGAATTCTTGATGCATTATAGAAGAACACCTTTAGAGACTGGATATTCACCAAGCCAACTGCTCCATGGAAGGCAAATCCGATGCAAAATTGACACAATTATTCCATCACCAGCCCATTCGGCTCAAGGAAAACAATCTAAAAATACACAGCTTCTGAATGACACGGTAAACAAGATTCACAGCTATCAAGTTGGAGATCCATGCTATGCGTTATACTGTGGCCCTAGAAGATCTAATCAGCCTCGATGGGTTCCAGCATTAGTGACTAAAGTCTATGGCCAGCGAAGTGTTAATGTTAGAGTATGGCCACGCGGACCTACATGGAGGAGACATGTAGAACAACTACAACCTAGATTTAGCACGGAAGAAGACCTACACCCTGGAGATATATTTCAAACATCAGATAAAAATAGTGACAGGCTACCTATTCCGGTACCTCCCGAAGAACCAGTGCGTCAACCAAAGAGACCAAATCCTAGACATCTTCTACACAGTGATTATGGACCACATAATCCACGTAGGTCATCTAGAAGGAGACAGCAAACACAATTTTATCCGTAACGTTTCGTCTGTTCATATTATCTACAGACTAGTGAGGAGGTGTTAGATTGCCATCATAAAGCTTAAGTCAAGCTAAATTTGCGCTATCTATTCTAATATAGCTAAAATATTCTAATACAAGTAATGCTTTTGTTTAGCTATTTATTAGATAGCCATAGCTGAGGCTTATATAAACTAGGTCTGGAAGGCAACAGTGCAATACATACTATGAGAGTGAATAAACCACATCTTGTGTTATTATTCATACAGGTAAGATTTATTACTGTTATACTTTCCTTGTTGTCTCTACATGTTAATGCAATACATACTATGAGAGTGAATAAACCACATCTTGTGTTATTATTCATACAGGGACATAACATAATTACACCAGTGAGGTGTATGAGATTACTATGTTTGACTGAACCAAATTAGAGTGTAAAAGCATTTTGTACTCGAAAATGCCCGTGTCATTGATTTCTCTCACAGCTTTTAGTATCTAGCCTTTTATGATAACCAAAAATTTAGGATTGAAGTTGTGCCACTTCAGTAGCGCTGTAATGGATCATTTAAAATGGAAGCGGCTGAAAAAAGAACAAACAAAGAAAATGAGTAATGTATTTTAAATGGGCTTAAAAAACTAACTCAAAAAATAACAAACGCAAATGGTAATATTAATTCATAATAAAATATACATATTTAGCATTAAGCTCTATAAGGATACCATAGTTGAGCTTAATAAGCTAAAATTGGCTTAGCCTTGTGGTTAGGTTTTTTGCTTGCATAGTTGCAATTGCAATCGTTAGGAGTTAAATTCCTGTGGAGCAGACGTTTTTTGCGTGGTTTGATTTGTTATAGCTGGACACTTCGAGGACCGAACACAAGCTTTGAAATTTAGATACATAAAAGTTTAATGCCCAAAGTGGCCCGGGTAATAAAATTTGTTACAAATAAATATATTTATATTTAACATCTAACCTCAGTTACCATTCTAACTTTCTACCTTCATATAATGAGAAAAAGGTTTTGTGCAGTTTAAATAAACCACGAGAAACAATAAAACAACTGTAATGGTTTTCAAGCTTTGTCAAGCAACTGCATTTTTCAAAATTTCTATCATGAGGAAAAGTTTTGTGCAGATCAAATAAATCAAAAAACAAAATTAATCAACTATAGAAGTGCTGAAATGTAAAATATTTAATGAGTAATAGATAAATCAAGTCTGTTTTGGTTTGATTACAATAAAATATGATTGGGTAATGATAAAATTAATACGATCTGAAAAAACAAAACAGAAATCCTGAAAAGGTTGGGGTGACAATAACAATTTGTGCATACAAGTGTGTGTATAAAAAAATAGCTTTTCCAGCAGAAGCCATTCATCAAGACTTTGAATACGGCGACACTGGTACTTCTTGATACTGGTAAAAATGAGATATCAGACTGTCTTTGTCTGGTACACGTACTTTGTCGGACAGAACGGAGAGAAAAGGTAGAGGTGATTACTACTAGAGATAATAAAGTTGTCCGCACGAAAGTTATTTGCCTTTACCAATTTAGCAATCTCAATTTACAAAAAGCTGAAAATAGCGGTGTAACAGCACATTTGAAATTGTGACGGCACATTCAGAAACTACCGATGAGAAAAATAAGTAATGTAGCAAAGAAGTACTTTTTACTCAATCTTAACAAATAAAAAATGTAAAAGGTCATAAAAATTAATAATCAAAATTTCACAATTGTCATGTGCATATGGTATACGGTATATGACAAGAACAAAATAATGCTATGGAATGTATAGCTCAGTAATTGAAAGCATGGTTCGACACCCGTGGTTGTCTGCTCCGTGAGTTCAAATCCAACATACATCGGCGACCTTTATATATATACGGGACAGATGGTGCAGTTGGTAAGGTATTGGGACAGTGATCATTAGGTCATAGGTTCAAACCTCACCAACTGCACCCTTCTGACAGTCCTTAGACTAGACCCTTGCCTGTATGTTGTTTACAACCTCTGTGTTGAGTGCAATAACTAAAGCCATTCCGGCTCGGATATCACCTGGTCAAACAAGGTCCGCGCTGCCTGTAGCTAAACCAGGACAAGGCAGTGAAAAATGGGCTACTGGTTCAAAAACGGATGAGTGCTCAAACTCTCAGGTCTCTGGTAGGAGTCCCAAATTAGAGCAGAAATTACCACCCATATGGGTTATCCTGGGTGAGGATTATGTAACTATGTTGAACTGTTTGTCAGGTATCCAATTGAAACCAATTGGGTAAAATACACATGCTTGCGCGTCTGCAGTCTAGGGCGCCAATGATTATATGCACAACTATTGTGAAGTGTGGCAGCATGGTTTGTGGTAGTGCATTTGGTTTCACATTTGCGCATCCCAATGTACGGACTAATTCCTATAAAGGCAATATATCTCCTAACATTCTTCTCTGGTTTCAGAGAAGTGTTTAGGACAGTGTTTGTACCTTTGAATTAGGGGGTAGTTTTGATGATTGTGACAATTGATTTTCTCAGATACGCTGTCACTGAAATTATGGCAACCTTTACACTATTAACCAAAATTTAATATTGTCTATGTAACTATGTCAGTCTTAGTACTATTTGAAACACTTTTCTACAAATGATTTTCTATTTTGGTTAGTAAAGATCAAAAGATGTCAAAGTAGTTGGCAAATGATGGTGGCGCTCAAATAAAGATCGGGCTATAGTTTCCCATCGTTAATCATTAGCATTAGATATTTGTTAGCAAAAGATATTTGTTAATCATTAGATTTTGTTAGCATATATATATATATATATATATATATATATATATATATGTATAAATATATATATATGTATATATATACATATATATATATATATATATATATATATATATATATATATATATATATATATATATACATATAAATTATCCCATGGCCAAACGAACGGGAGCGAAGTTTGAGTTTTTATGATAAATGCATGTGCACACAACTTACAAAAATTATTCATCAACAACGTTTCAAACCCTCGTCTCAAAATCTCATCAACAAATTTAACCATCGCTTTGTAGAGTCGTTAAAGTATAATAACTATACAAAACATATAAAAACCTATTTAAATATGTTACCAAGTCTTTGTAAACCGTTGACATTATGTTAAAACTTACCCATCTGATCGGATTATACACAAATAGACAGTTTTATTTGAATGGAAATCGTTATTAAAACTTGCTATGCTTTACTTTTATCAAAATTAAGACCGGAAATTGAAATGCCGAGCGACAGAGAATAGAACGATTAAGTCGTGCGCATTTCACGAAAAAATATTGTGCACATTTCACCAGTCTATAGCATTGTCGAATTGCCGACGGTTTCTGAAATTAACGTAGTAGTACAGAAATCGTTTCATTTTTGCCGATTTCAAAGTAACTGACCTTTTGGAAACTTTTGAGTTCTTTGATATTCTAACCGATGTCCAAAGCAGTGGAAGTAAAGGAAATGACGATGGTTTTTTTTCTAGCAATTCTTATGAGTTTATTTAATTGTAAGTTTGGATATTCTTCTTGATACTTCTTGATATTGTTAGCTATGACGTTTTGAAATGTAAACAAAATTGTATATTGGTTTTCTATTATTACTGTATTACTATTACTAAGTTTGGATATTCTTTTTGATACTTCTTGATATTGTTAGCTATGACGTTTTGAAATTTAAACCAAATTGTATATTGGTTTTCTATTATTACTGTATTACTATTACTAAGTTTGGATATTCTTCTTTATACTTCTTGATATTGTTAGCTATGACGTTTTAAAATGTAAACCAAATTGTATATTGGTTTTCTATTATTACTGTATTACTATTACTAAGTTTGGATATTCTTCTTTATACTTCTTGATATTGTTAGCTATGATGTTTTGAAATGTAAACAAAATTGTATATTGGTTTTCTATTATTACTGCATTACTATTACTAAGTTTGGATATTCTTTTTGATACTTCTTGATATTATTAGCTATGACGTTTTGAAATGTAAACAAAATTGTGCATTGCTTTTCTATTATTACTGTATTATTATATTAATAATATTGGTTATTTTAATAATAACAGTGCGTTTTACTTCTAATATTGCATTTCTCCGATTGCAGGAGGAGATATATAAACACATAATCTTTTCCTTTCATTATTGCTGTTTGTCATGACCAAACACTTTTTAAATAGATTTTCTAAAAATCTATATAAATATCACAACTTTGTGATATTGTTAGCTATGACGTTTTGAAATGTAAACAAAATTGTGCACTGGTTTTAAGTATTACTATATTAATAACTTTGGTTATTCTAATAATTTCAGTACATTTTTCTTTTAATATTGACCAATGTTGCATTTCTCCTATTGCACCGCAGTGCCATTTGACTGCTAATATTGCATTTCTCAACCATCAGCACCTTTTCTTTTTCCCAATATCACTTTGGTCGTGGGCTGTA
Source organism: Watersipora subatra (assembly GCF_963576615.1). Taxonomy (NCBI): domain Eukaryota; kingdom Metazoa; phylum Bryozoa; class Gymnolaemata; order Cheilostomatida; family Watersiporidae; genus Watersipora; species Watersipora subatra. The sequence goes on from NC_088715.1 coordinate 26,023,631, forward strand.
TGACAGTGGAATTTCTAGTGTATATATACTAACTGTACTGCCCAGCATTGCCCGAATAATAAAAAAAGTCTTTATACAGAAAGTTGATTTGCTTTCAACTTATAACAACCTTTGCCTTTTTAACTTCTAAACTACACGTACATATCATGAGAAAAGGTTTTGTGTAGTCGAAATAAAATGTGAGAGAAAATAAAAAGAACTGTACATGTTTGCAAAATTTATCAAACAACTGTAACTTTTAAACTTCATTTCATGAAGAAAATTTTTTTGCCAGTCAAATTGATTGAAAAAACGAAAACAACAATAAAAGGGTTTAAATGTACATTAAATGTGAAGAAATTAGCAAGTAATTGCTAAATTAAGTCTGTATTGCTATGATTACGATAAAATATGATTCGGCAATTATACTTTGAGATTTATATATATTGATAAAATATAGTTCCAGGTATATTTGTATGTATGTACGTGTATCTAAATATAAATGAATAATTATATGCGATTCTCGTCATTCTTATCATATTTGAGAACTGGTACAAATTTTTTGCCTTCCATTATAAGAATTTCTTTAGCATTAGAAAGCCGAGATTTCACATAAATTTTTTATGATAAGCGCATCTATGTTAAAAGAGGTTTATGTCATTGGAATCTCTATTGTATAGAGACATGAGTAGAACATATCTTTTTTCATAGACTCTCTACTTTTAGTATGTGCACCTATTATAAATTTAAAATGCTCAGATTCTAGGATCCTGTTTCATTCACAAAAGAATGTTAATTTTTGCAGTAAACCAAGACATTTAGAATCACAACAGTTTTTATGAGTTTCAATTGAGTCAGGATCGGCAGACCAATCAGAGGTGTTATATAGCGAGTATTAACTCAAGTTCAAACACTACTTTTTTATCAATAGTGGGTTTTCTGTGACTAAGAATGCTGAACACAGAAAGATACCACATAATATTGCCAAACTGTACAGAACACTAAACTTTAAGACAAGACCAAATGCACACCTTGAGAAACTTAAGCAAACATAATTCTAGAGCTTCAACCCGCCAGATAAACACTTACTCATGGTTCTTAGTACATTCGCTGCAAATTGTATTTGCCTTTGAGTAATTAGTATTGATGGAAGCCTTAGAGGATCAGAAAAAAACTTCTGCGTTAAGTACTGGATCAAGTTCTTCCAACCTTCAAAAAACAATGATTATACTAAAATAGCTCTTGTTTCTATAAACAACATGGTTAAAATGCTCAAAGGAAAAAAAATCCCCAAGATAGAAACTTGGAAACAAGTCAAGGCGACGCTCGACCTGACTTTAATTCTTAGCAATGCTGGCTTCAGATCATGCAAAAAACCTTTGATTTTTTGAAAAACTGGCTTTAACAACAACATCAGCAATGGCCTAGCGGTATAAATAACCTACGACTAACCACTTAAAGTCCATTTTTAAAAAAACACGTAAAAACTTAGACAATTAACTTAGACAAAAAACACTGGAAAACTTAGTATTTTATTCTTAATTTCAAAGTTTTGTAGCATCATTAATTTCATTTAATGAACGTAAAAAGTATAAAAAATGTATTTTTTGATTAACTGGCTGACCACTGCTTGAAATAAAAATTTTACTAATTATAGAATAATCAGAGTCATACCAGCAAAAAGATGTAGTTTTTGGAAAACCAAATGGTACGTGCTCAGAAACCTGTTACAATAGGCATGAGACTGTCCATAATGTGACTCATTCGCAGTATTAGAAGGTAGCCTTTATATAAACCAATAAAATCAAGACTCTAGAATCGGTTGTCAACCTTATCGATTGAGCTCATCTTATACTTGGCTGTTTTAAAAATTAAACTCACTCCTTATGCAAGATGTATTATGTATTGTTTTGCTCTTTGCACAAATCCAAGTATTTTAGCAAAGAAAATTTAGACCCCATTTAAAAGATTAAAGTTTGTTTTATAGACATTTTGGTGAACATGAAGTTTTATATTACACCTTAAAATAATTATAAATGACTTCTTTTTTATTTATATTTCTTAAATAAAGAAGCTAAACATTTTAATTTGTAAAAGTATCTAATCTTTGGTTTTGCAGCATTACAGTTTTTAATAAACCTTAAAAATCGCTCATAATACTACATTTTCCATAACTTCAAAATTAAATACTCACCTTTGCTGTATATACATGTAAAGTATATGATGGATATTATCTCTGAGTAGCATTTTCTCTACTTCTGTAAACTGTCTTGGGTGGTTCATCTTTAACTCTTTAAATATTTTTGTTGATTCAGAAAGAAATTTGGCTACCCAGCAGCTGCTATAGAAAAATTTAAACCAAAGTTTTTGATTGCATCATCAATTTTTGTATTGCTTTAAAGGTACTAAGACCCATTTCCATCATTTGGTTATTTTTCATCAAAATAATATAAAAACACTGAAAATATGAAAATAAAAGTGATACAACATTATAAAGAGAGCTAGATCTTCCTCACAATGTTTAAAAATATCTTTCTGTTTGAGTCAAATCCAGAATTTCGTTTGAAAAAAACTGCTGAAGTATTGGTTTTTAAAGTTGTATTATTATAATTTATTAAAAATAAAAGTTTAATATGCGTAAATGAATTGAATGAGTATAAAGAGGAAGCTAAAGGTAGTTTACAACTTTTATAAATTTATTTTAGAATTGCCAGAAAAGGGTAAAAAAGTTAATTGGGATTTAGTCATAGAGTGTGTACAATGTTTAAGAATGGTTAGCCAGAAGCTTGTTGGATTGTCTATGATGGCAGTTTGTATGCCAAGAGAGGGCAAGAAATTGTTGTCTTTGCTAGTAGAACCTTAATATTTTGCATAACTTTGTGGCTTTGCAGCCTTCTTCAAGGGACATTCTATGTATTGAATAAAGCATTTTTGCTTTTCAGAATAAAGGAAGATTTGTATATGATTGCTCAGTAATGTATAAGATTCATATACATAGATGAGATTTAAACTAACACAAGATACTTATATCAATAAGTAATATCACCGAGTGTGATGGTTACATTTCATTTGTAGCTGAGGAAGAGTGTGATAGATCAAAGTCATATTGGGCATCTTTAAAGAAAGCCTAGATTCTGACTTGTAGCAACTTGGCTCTGCTGGAATCTAGAAGCGCTACTATTACTCCCAACTATTGTGAAGTTTTACCTACAGTGGAGATTTACTGTTTTTTACTACAAATTTATAGCGAATAGATTATATGTTTTGTACAACAATATTATTTCTTCAGAGTACATAAGTAAATGTTATACTGTTATGACTGTGTTTCATAGTAGAATGGTCTTGTTTGTTATATCACGCTCACCTCGTAATCTTTGCTATTGAGTATTCTACCTGGCTGGTTGGTACATTGTAAATGAGATTGTCTGACCCAGTGGGCGCATTTAGAGGGCGTGTCAGCCTGACTGAGCTGGTCCGGCTGGTCGATTCAGCTAATGCATATAACTTATTATGGCCACGCATCACGTAATACTACTAGTATATTTTCCAAAGTTTGTTCAACTAAAATAGAGCTAAAACAAGGGAGACATTGCGGGACTCGCATGCACTGAATAAACCACATTTAATGAGCACACGGTACAGATCATTTATGACTAAATATATACTCCGCTTTATAATGTTTTTTATAGATCCTCTATAGAATTTAACATTTCGCAACAGATAAGATAGACTAGTCTGTTTTAGCCATTACCCACCTATGCTTCAAAAAACCTTAAATTTATCAATTTATGCAAAAATAAGATGTCTGACAAGTATTTTTAGGATTTACAACTAGTTTTTGTGCCCTTCAACAGCAGATTGAGTTTATAGTACAATTCTTGATGCTAAACTTGCATGAAGATTGAACGGTTCTGGCACTTTTCTGCTGGTGGCTGTTCTGCATGGGTCAGCAGATGGACATAGCGTAAATTGACAAAAGGTAGACTATTCATCCTGTAAAAGAAAGCTAGTTTGATTAGTATAACCACTCATGTTTTTCTAGGTAGTGCATTTAATTGTTTGCTTGTAATAAAATGATAAAACTTTGTGAATTTATATTTATACTCTGTATCATTATGATTTGATCACTTTTGCTGTCGCTACACTACAGGTATAGTCTTCTTTATTCTATTACATCATAATTTTCTATTCTTTATGATTGTTTCTGTTTTTTCAAATTAAATCCCTGCAGATCTCATGTTATTTTCATTTTTCATTTTTTAGATAAATTTAGGAGCGCCTTTGCATCTTTTTAGGGGCATTTATACTTCCGTACTGTTCCTATTGCAAACATTTCGACACTTAAATTAGACTTCAACAGCATATTCACATTATCATAGTTCACTGAGCTACCCTCAGATTTAATAACACTTCTCAAAAAAGCCATTTTCAACAAAGTAATAATATTATCACATCAACAAAGTTTAGAATTACATTTAAAAAATCTCATATTGCATGTAAATTTCTATAGTCATTCCTGTCTGAAAAAATAAACTTCACCCAGTCATTTTTCTAAAATTTCTTTACCTCTTAGTTTTTTGAATAAAGTTTTTAACCATAATAGCTTCCCTCCGAACTTCACATGGGCAAGAAGTTGCTCGTTTCTCCATTCCTGGTCATCTGTCAGCTAATTATGGCACCTTCGGTTTCAATGTTTTATTTTCTTGCTTAATGCAACTTGCTCCCTAGTGTCCAACATTGAAAGAACTTTGTGACTTTCTCACCACATCTCACATGGCTATGGTGGCAGATCTGGCCATTTAGAAACCTCACGTTTACGACCGGAGATTATAAAAACCGCAGGCGAGGTTTTCATGATCTCAGGTCGCGAACACAAGAATTTTAAGAAAGAACGACATCAGGTAGATGTCGGTTAGATGCCGACTCGATGTCAGGTAGAAATGGAGCTGTACGGTTTGCCCTTGTTTTCCCGCCCTCATTTTATTAAATAATATACTAATCTTAACTTAAAACTACTTATTGACCAATGGTGTGTTGTTTAATATTAGTATTTCCTGTCTGAAAAAAAGGTTTATATAAATGGCTTGCTGTCAGATATTTATTACTTCTTAATGTTATTGCCTATTAATACCTATATGCTTCTATAGGTGACTTTCGTTCACTATGAAATTAGGAATATTGTCAGACCATAAAAGTGACCACTATACCAAACAAAATACACATAAATAAAAAAATCACCAATAAACCCTATCATCATTAATCAACATTGATGATAGTATAGTAGCCTATACCTGATGTTTACTCTGTCTGTGGAATATAAGTTATCATCAGTCAAGGCATGAGTATTTGGCGTTTACGGCAATATGATGGACCAGTTGGCTATATAATAACAGAATATAAAAAGGCAAGGGTAGAAAACAAAACACAATGAAAGCCAATTTGCATGAAACTTTGCTTATTTGTAGATAAGAGCAACACAAGCTTAACTCTGTACTTTAAAAAAAACATGTTTACACTACTTCTCAAAGACACAAACTGCTGCAAAATGGTTAAAAAGGTGGACCTGAAATAAGTTTTGCAAATGTTTCGCGGTAGGTACTTGAAGCATCTGTCCCTACAATCCTTGCACGCAGTGGGTGGGTTGAACTAGCTTGTAAGTAAGTATGTAATCCAGGTCTACTTTTTCACCACCTCCCAGCCGTTTGTGTTTTTGAGAAGTAGTGTAATAATAGCTTATTTTTTCTTTAAAGTGTGGAATTAAGCTTGTGTTGCTTTTATTTTCAAATGGACAAGGTTTTATACAAATTGACTTTCATTCTGTTTTTGTGTGTGTTTTACTCTTTTTTTACCAATCTTGATTTTATATACCGTTATTATATAGCAAACTGGTCTATCATATCGCAGTAAACTCCAAGTGCCCTTGAGTAAAGGCACACTTCATATAATCCATCACCTGCTAATTTGTTTGAGTAATTTTGGGTCCAGTGTCTGGCTGTCGTTAACACTTTTTCTGTACTGTCATGAACATCTCTAGTAATTGAATTATGCTCGTTTAAGAACTTATTTAAATGGTAATCTAACTTATACATCCAGTGAGACTCATTGCAATATGTAAAACATATACAGATGTTTCGTGGTCATTAGCTGACATATATTTTGCCTTCAACCTTTTCTTAGAGATACAGTAGATTAATGAACCTGTTCATTATTTGGTTGAATATTTTTACGTTCAATTTTTATGGTATATTTTGAAGAACTGAAGTTATTGTTAAGCCTATATGTTTCTCAAGGTCTGAGCAGTGTTCAGTTAGTAGAAATACTTAAAAACAAGCACGGGTTTTGAATTAGGTAGAAGAGAGTTAAAAGTTGAGACGGCTGTGCTATTGTATACAATGGTAATTGCTGTTTTTAAAATCAAATCAGCGGCAGCCCTTTTAAAAGCCATTTCGTTCTGTACACTTGGTGGCAATTATCAAAAATCTACCAAAAAGCTAACCTATGTATCTTGCAAGTGCTTGGGGATTGAGTCGTAAGATAATGTGATTCGAGGTTAATTTACAATTTTACGTTTTTTCACAATTACATAGGCCACCAAGGCTTGTGGTGTTCAAAAAAGCTTGAGAAAATTATTTTGTTGACCCAGTTTACAATACCCGTCGACACCAATCCCCAAACATTTGCTAAATGCACAGGATACATTGGTTTTCTTTTTGGAAGAATTTTGACAATTGCTAGATGGTCTCTGTTTTTGGAACAAAAGTCCCCATTCTGACTGTTAAACGCTATTGAATGCAGGTGAAGCTTTTTTTTAATTTTAATTGACGATGTGTTTTGTCACAAATGACAGTATAATATGAAAATGTTCAGATCATGGACTGCTCTTTCCTGTTTTCTGTTACAACTTAAACTGAGATCGTTGGTCTTTCTACAAAATATGGTCGTCCAGTTAAATTGCGTTCATTATCACCAAATGACACCATATTTGATTCTTTGAATTTTTCTTTCTGCTTAAAGCATCGGTCTTCAAAGATTATAAAACACCAAAGAAAACTTTTTCAGCTAAAGAGCACAATAATGGTGTTGCAATAACATGATCATAAATTAAGTCACAGTGCCTATGTGTTTTTTATATTTGTGTTTTACACTGGTTTTGTTTGTTGATTTAATTTGAGGCTGTAACTGTAAATAACATTTTAATCAATTAGTTTAATGAAAAAACACCCCGGCAGCGGCTAACTGATTTCAATATTCACCGAAGCAATATACCTTATAATGCTAAGCAACTTAGATATGCCATTTTGGTAGGTTTGCATAAAACGCCCTTTTTTCACCAGTCTTTGTTTCTTTTTCATTTAGCACCCTATATGAGAAGAACTAGATTTTAGATAAAGAGCTCAACTCAAACCGCAGTCCTCAGCTAGGGCTTTAACTCTAAACCTTTCAGTGGTGTAAGGTCAAGGTAGTCGCTCCCCAACCCCGATATATATGAAAAGTTCTGCAGGCTAAAAAATACTTTGTTTAAAAGCAATCACTGATTGCTTCTTCATATACTAATCGACATTTTTAAAGGCTACTATGAACTATCTGGCACATTGCTATTAACAATAGTAGAACCGGTTTCACCTGTAATTTCATTTCGTTTTTTCAAAACATTTAAATTTTATAGATCTTTCACCGATCACTCAAGTTGTAGTTACCTAAATCTTTTTATTATAGCTTAGTAAAATATCTGTCATCTATATTAAATTAAAGTTTACAGTCATAGCACTTGTTCTGTCATGTATTAGATATAAAAATAAAAATTGCATTTTGCGTTTTTTGTTAAATTATATAACCATATATGCTGCCTATGACGGTCTTTCGTCATCCTTTCTCCAGATTATGTATGTATTTGCTACTGTATTTCTGGTGGTTCTACCTAGATATTTTAGCATATGTTTCAAAGAAAGAGATACACTGTAAGAAGTAAATCAATTAGCAGGTAATGCCTGCCGAAAAAAGGAGTTAGTTGTATGACAATTCAATGGTATAGAAGGAAATCAGCTGTTGTTATTTGGTTTACCTGAAGCGAATAGTGTGTTATACTTGCGAAAGGGCAACAAAAATGTTACTGGTTCTGGTGCTATTTTACAGATACTCTAAAAAGCTTCTCTGGCTGGATGTGGGACATTCAATAAATGATCCTAAATATGTAGCTTACAGCTTTACATAATACATCAACTGCATCAAAGGTATTAAACATTAATTATAATTGACTCTTAATGCTGTGAGTTGAACAGAACTAGTAGAAATCAATTACCAAGTACACATTGACAGCAGACTGTGTTTTCTTCGTGTAGTCACTGTAACAGCTATAGTTAATTGTCTAACTAAGTAGATTGCTTGAAATTCTCAGTAGCACAATGTATTATAAAAAAATTCTACAGCCTATAATTACCGTTTTACAAATTACAATAATCACTTAGCAACAATGATATATACATGTATCAATGGGTTTTGTTGTGCCGTAAACAGAGCAATTTTTTATCTTATATCTATGCGCTAGGTGTTCCAAGGTGTATTAGAATGAATCGAAAAACAGAAAATGCCTTAATTGAGGAAATTCAGACCGTTATTAGAGAATGTCATCCCGATGATATGGCTAGGAACTCGGCATTGTACCGTTCTTCTACATATAACTAGGTACATTGGAGAAATTGTTAAAACTGCTTAAAGAATAGAAAAGGTGGGATATTATTATGCTTTATAATTTATCTTGAGGTGTTGACTGATTTTCTAAAAAAAGAATCAAGGAGATTGATTTACCAGAAGCTGAGATATAGCCGGCCAAACACAGGTCTACCTAATAATGAATCAGAGGAAAAACCCTTCGAAAATTCCGAGAATTGTGACATATAAAATCGACTTATTGGACATGTGCAGGATTTGCGTACCCTTACTGCCATTACGTTTACTCATTGTTTTAGGCTACGAGATGTGAAACGCTTCTCGCGATAGTAAAGAATTTACAGACTAGCTCTGGTTTCTCAGAAAAACCACGCAAACATTGTGTGGTAAAGGCAGTTGCCCACAACACCTTGCCATGATTTTTTAAAACAGAAGAGCAGATTTTGACAATTGTGCTTCAAATTTTAACTTGATTTCCATGAATATGCTCCAAAGATCCTCTGTTCAACGAACAGCGTGTGTATAGTCTATATTATATGATATCCGTGATTTGCAGTTTGTTTAGAATAAGAAATGGGAATGTGAATCTTTGTTCATTCATCATCTTTCTACTGTGTACCTACTGCAGTATTTAGTTGATTTTCATGATTATCGTCACTATTAACAGACTGTAGGTTCACTACAGCCATAATCTTAAAAAGAATGTCTTAACCGTGCTGCTCTTGCTGTAAAAAAAGAAAACGATAACACTTGATTCGTCTATTTATCTATTATCTTATCTATAATTCTTTTTATGAATAATATAATAATCATAATGCATATTATACAAAATAATATTATAACTGTGTATAGAATAAATGATGTAACTAATATAATTTGTAGAAAATTAGAAATGATAACCAAGATTGATGATTGATTTAATTGATTCCATTTATTAGCTATAGATAAAAAAAATCTGACCAGTGCTAAAGATAAATCTGAATAGCTAAGCTAAGTAGGAGAACAACAAAACTGAGCTGAACTAGCAAGATAGCGGAATGTTGCGAAATAATAGATGCGTGTAATTATTTCATGCTAAAACTAATCTACACGTCAGAGGGACTGGTTCGGAACTCTCAGAGCAATGATTGTTAGGCCCAATTTGATTGTTCTATACTTTCAGGGATTAAACCAATTAAAACACCGTTATTGCTATAGGGGAGCGATTTAGTTGGCTTAATTGACCAATGGCACACAAGTCGATTTCATACGTCATATATTGATGCTAATATGAGTATTACCAAAACACTTATGTATTTTGGTAGACCGGTGTTTGGCTGGCTATATCTCAGCTTCTAGTTGGTCAATCTTCTTGGTTCTTTTTTAGAACATCAGTCAACACCTCAAAATAAATAATAAAGCATAATAATATCACACTTTTTCTATTCTTTAAATGTGAAGTTGTTATCAGTGCTAACTTTTTTTTTATTCATTGTTAGAAACTAAATGTTTTTATAAAAATTTTGAGAATGTTACAGAATTTTATTGCAAAAAAGTTATTCATTCCTCAAAATCCATATATATATATACTTGTTGTTTTCTAGCCTATAGAAAAGTGGTAGCAAAGTGCTCGCCAGCTTGGCCTGTAATATTACCTCAATTGCTTCAAAGATTTAGAGATGGCTGGAAACTGTGAGACTGGCAATCATATAGATTGGTACGTCAGACTTGCTGTATTATATAGCCTTTAAACCTAATTAACTTAACATAGAACTGTGCAAACAAAACGTTCTACTTCTACTCATGATCGCTTTTAAAATACGGTATGACTAAGCCCTTATAGTTTAGTCAAGTTATTTTTTACGTGTTGTGTTTATTTACATATTTCTTCAACTCATAGTTTGTCAGATCTATGCTAGTGGTCAGTAGCAAAGTATAAGAAAGGGTAGAGTGAAATTGCTCCGCTAACGCAAGAGTTTTGTTATAACTGTTGGTTTCCTCCGCTAA